>NC_143033.1:15822500-16000000 GCF_057628025.1 Oncorhynchus mykiss | reverse complement strand
AGTCTTTCTCTCTAGCCCCTCTCTCCCTCTTTCCCTCCCCCAAGTCTTCCTATCTAGCCCCTCTCTTTCTCCCTCCCTCCCCCAAGTCTTTCTCTCTAGCCCCTCCCTCCCTCCCTCCCCCAAGTCTTTCTCTCTAGCCCCTCCCTCCCCCAAGTCTTTCTCTTTAGCCCCTCCCTCCCTCCCCAAGTCTTTCTCTCTAGCCCCTCTCTCCCTCCCCCAAGTCTTTCTCTCTAGCCCCTCCCTCCCCCAAGTCTTTCTCTCTAGCCCCTCCCTCCCTTCCCCAAGTCTTTCTCTCTAGCCCCTCCCTCCCCCAAGTATTTCTCTCTAGACCCTCCCTCCCTCCCCCAAGTCTTTCTCTCTAGCCCCTCCCTCCCCCAAGTCTTTCTCTCTAGCCCCTCCCTCCCCCAAGTCTTTCTCTCCAGCCCCTCTCTCCCTCCCCCAAGTCTTTCTCTCTAGCCTCTCTCTCTCTCCCTCTTTCCCTCCAACAAGTCTTTCTCTCTAGCTTCTCTCTCTCTCCCTCCCCCAAGTCTTTCTCTCTAGCCCCTCTCTCTCTCCCTCCCCAAGTCTTTCTCTCTAGCCCCTCTCTTTCTCTCTCTCCCTCCCCCAAGTATTACTCTTAACCTCTTCTGTCTTCCTTCTTTCCTCTCCACCTTTTACCTCCATGTATTTGGCTCTTGAAATTGAGAGCTTCCTGTGAAATAATACTCTAAGAAGTAGGTCTAACCTCCAGGGGATCCTGTCAGGTTGTTGGCGTAGTTGTGTTGAACAGGAAAGACCTCGAACAGGATGATATCCTCACAGTGACAAATACATAGTAGACATGCAGTTACATAGTATGTCTTAGTGATTTACATAATTCTGATGCAGTGTCTCTGTGTAGGCGTCTTTAGTGGTTAGATATTACATTCAGTTGTGAAAAAAGTACTCAGTTATCATACTTGAGTAAACCTGGTTATTTGAAGAAATTGAACATAAATGATTCTGAGCTATTATCCACTGTAAAAAAAAACTGCTATTGCTTTTGAATATTTTGTTGACCTAAAATTTTAAATGTAGAGATTCAGATGATACCTTTATTGAAAATGACTCAAGAAAAAGTGAAAGTCACTCAGTAAAATACTACTTGAGTAAAACTCTAAAATGATTTGGCTTTACATATACTTAAGTATCAAAAGAATATGTAATTGCTCAAATTTACCAAAGAAGTATCAAAAGTAAAAGTATAAATCATTTCAAATTCCTTGTATAATGCAAACCAGACTGCACAATGTTCTTCTTTTTTAAATGTATGGATAGCCAGGGACACACTCCAACACTCAGACATAATTTACAAACAAAGCATTTATGTTTAGTGAGTCGGTCAGATCAGAGGTAATAGGGATGACCAGGGATGTTCTCTTGATAAGTGTGTGAACTGGAACATTTTCTGTCATGTTAAGCATTCAAAATGTAACAAGTACTTTTAGGTGTCAGAGAAAATGTATGGTTTAAAAAGTACATTATTTTCTTTAGGAATGTAGTGAAGTAAAAGTAAAATAAAAATATATATATTAATAGTAAAGTAAAGTCCAGATACCCCAAAAAACAAGTTAAGTAGTACTTTAAAGTATTTTTACTTAATTACTTTACACCACTGATTACATCTCAGGTTCAGACTGACTTACAGCGATATTATCACTGACCTGGTGTACTTTATTATCATGGCAGGTTATAACCTGCCATAAGCATGTCATGGAGAATTCACAAGCTGAAACGCTGTAAAATAAAGTATTTGCTTTCACAAGCAGGTCATTGTAATGTCATCTGAGTACACCTCTATTTTTTTTCTCTCTCTCCCTCTTCTGCCCTCCTGTCTCCTCCCATGTCTCCCCTGTCTCCTCCTTCCCTCCCCCATCTCCCCTGTCTCCTCCTTCCCTCCCCCATCTCCCCTGTCTCCTCCTTCCCTCCCCTGTCTCCCCTGTCTCCTCCTCCCCTCCCCCATCTCCCCCATCTCCCCCGTCTCCCCGTCTCCTCCTTCCCTCCCCCATCTCCCCAGTCTCCCCGTCTCCTCCTTCCCTCCCCCGTCTCCCCTGTCTCCTCCTTCCCTCCCCCGTCTCCCCTGTCTCCTCTTGTCAAGGCTCTAGGTAATGGCTAAAGCAGGGCCTGGCTGCCTGGCTCTCTGCCTGTCTCTGGATCTTAACTCCTCTCTCTCCTCTTCAACCTGTTCCACAGCCCCCATGGTTTCATAATGCAATGATTTTCCTAGTTATTGTTTTTCCAAAAGCCCTTCTCTCTCCCTCTCAGTGCCTCTGTCTCCAAGGGTATGTACGCCTGTCTGTTGCTCTCTTCATTCCTTTAGAGACAATGAGACCTTGGCACAAGGACGCTTTGTTTACAGGAAACCAAGATGAGTGGGGTTGAAAATAAATGACTAGTGGGGCTGAGGTAGTTTGTAATCTGTTTCAACTCAGAATGTACTAAATAGTAATAGAATAGAATATCATAGCATAGCATTTCATAAAATATAATAGATTTAACTATAGTTACCTGTTTTGCCTCAGAGTACACAGTGTAAGGATATCCTCCTGGTTAGGAAACACCAAACACACTCATGGCTGGTAATGGTTACCACAGTGACAGTTCTCTGCAGTAGTAGTTGTGGTGGTTCCACATGTTGATGCTCCTGGCTATAGAGCTGTGGTTGGATCTGACCGGTGTGTGAACTTCTATCAACTCTGTTCTGTTGTAACTGACTTTCTCTCTGCGCCGCCCCCCCGCCCCAACCTTCCTCCCCTCACTCCCCTGAGGGATCCACTCAGTCTGGGAACATGTGGTGCCGGCCCGGTCTGGAACAATCTCCTGAGCCCAGTGATAAGAGCACAGAGCACTGGGCATGCTGCCGGAGTAGTCAGGGAGGGAACGGGTGTGTGTGTGTTGAGAGAAGACAAGTACACTGTCCAGGACCCTGGGCCCTGATGACATCATCCTTGGGCTTGTAACTAGAGCCAGGAGAAGAACTCTCTCTGAGAAGACCTCTAACTCTCTCTGAGAAGACCTCTGACTCTCTATGAGAAGACCTCTATCTCTCTCTGAGAAGACCTCTAACTCTCTATGAGAAGACCTCTCTATGAGAAGGCTCTGAGAAGCCTTCCTATTTAGTACATCTCTGTCTCCCTCTCTCTCTCTCTCTCTCTCTCTCTCTCTCTCTCTCTCTACCTCCCTATAAAGTACCTCTCTCTCTCTCTCACTCTCTCTCTCTCTCTTTCTCTACCTACTTATACAGTAACGATGTACAAATGGTTAAAGTACAAAAGGGAAAATAAATAAGCATAAATATGGGTTGTATTTACAATGGTGTTTGTGCTTCACTGGTTGCCCTTTTCTTGTGGCAACAGGTCACAAATCTTGCTGCTGTGATGGCACACCGTGGAATTTCACCCAGTAGATATGGGAGTTTATCAAAATTGGATTTGTTTTCGAAATTCTTTGTGGATCTGTGTAATCTGAGGGAAATATGTCTCTCTAATATGGTCATACATTGGGCAGGAGGTTAGAAAGTGCAGCTCAGTTTACACCTCATTTTTTTGTGCAGTGAGCACATAGCCTGTCTTCTCTTGAGAGCCATGTCTGCCTACGGCGGCCTTTCTCAATAGCAAGGCTATGCTCACTGAGTCTGTACATAGTCAAAGCTTTCCTTAAGTTTGGGTCAGTCACAGTGGTCAGATATTCTACCACTGTGTACTCTCTGTTTAGGGACAAATAGCATTCTAGTTTGCTCTGTTTTTTTGTTAATTATTTCCAATGTGTCAAGTAATTATCTTTTTGTTTTCTCATGATTTGGTTTGGTCTAATTGTGCTGCTGTCCTAGGGCTCTGTGGGGTGTGTTTGTTTTTGTGAACAGAGCCCCAGGACCAGCTTGCTTAGGGGACTCTTCTCCAGGTCCATCTCTCTGTAGGTGATGGCTTTGTTATGGAAGGTTTGTGAATCGCTTCCTTTTAGGTGGTTGTAGAATTTAACGGCTCTTTTCTGGATTTTGATAATTAGAGGGTATCGGCCTAATTCTGCTCTGCATGCACTAGGGAAATATGTGTCTCTAATATGATCATACATTGGGCAGGAGGTTAGGAAGTGCAGCTCAGTTTCCACCTCATTTTGTGGGCAGTGTGCACATAGCCTTTCTTTTGAGAGCCATGTCTACAACACTCTCTTTCTCTCTCTCTCCCACCCTATCTCTTGCTGTATCTGCCTCCCTCTTATTGTCATCATTTTTAAAAGGAAACTCCACTCAGAAACAATCTTTTGATCTTTTTGTCCATTAGTCCACTGTTGATACGGTCCCAAAATGTTTTGTATGTCAGTCAAGTTAAAAAATATACCAAAATATAGTTTTTGAGTGGAGTTTGCTTTAAATTTGACTGCAGTGGGCTAAATCAGGGTCACACAGAGTGTTTCATGGTAGTCTTAAACAAATCTACAAAGTATACGCCTCACACACATGGTTATGGGCTTTAAAAAAGAAGACACCTGTACCATGTCAGATATATAGTGGAAATTGATCACATTTTTAGTTTGCATCTCAATATTACACTTTATAAACATCACTGAAGACTTACAAATATATATATTTAAAACATTTGACATAGAAACAGCAGATTTTCACCTCTTAAAAAAAATATATAATTATGAAATTATGAAAAATATGAATAACATTCCACCCATGAGGCCACTAGGTCATGTGACTGCAGGAAAGGGCTACTGTTAATGAAGCAGCTTTTTTTGGAGGACTTAAATCAGCCAGATAGATATATTTTTCATTTCAGTTTGCATTAGCAATGAGGAGAGGGCATAAATAAAAGCAGGGAAGAAAACAATTTGACAACTTTTTAGTATTGACCCTCTTATCCCTCTCACTCTCTTTCTCTCCCTTAAGGCAGCCCTCAGCACCTCTGATTCGGAGGGGTGGGGTTAAATGCAGAAGACACATTTCAGTTGAATACATTCAGTTGTACAACTGACTAGGTTTCCCTTTCCTTTCCCTTTCCACGCTCTCTACCCCTCTTCCTCCCCCTCTATCTCTCCCTCTCTCTTGCGCTCCCTCCATCTCAGGGTTGGACGCACTTGAATGCAGAGCTCAGAGAGTGATTCTGGCACGGTGGCTTGTATGTAATGACTTCTGACAGCAGTGGAGACACAGTGAAGAGCATGTCTGTCTTTGCATGAGTATTTCTGCGTCTTGAGAACCACATTCCAATTCTGGAATCATTATTATACATGACTCGCCACCAGCAACCGCATGCACAGGACGATGAACAAACCAGAGAAATAATTCCTTCCAAACAAATAGGGAAGAATAAGATAGTCAGCCAGTGACTTCAACAGTTGAAGGAGAATCCTGGCATACATTATCTGCACAAGGCATACATACATTATAAAACAATAAAACAATATCCTCAATCTCCTATTTTTCCCCCCAAAGAAATAAGCAGAAAATAGAGTAAGGTGTAAAAATATGAAAAATAGTGAACTACGGTGGAAGGAAAACCTGGGATATGTTAGAAGGGGTACATACATTATCATACGTTATCCTCAGTCTTCTAAGTTTTCTTCCAAAGAAACAGTCTGAAAATAGAGTAAGGTGTAAGAGTAAAGAATGTCAGACAGTAATGTCCTGGAGATAGTAACTGAGGGGTCCAGAGAGGGGGGAAAGCAGCTGGCTGCTCTATCACACACACAGACAGGCTGGCTTCAGTGAATCTGGGCCTTGTTCATGCCTGGCCCTAGTCCAACGCTGATGGGATTCTGCTCTGCTGTGTGTAATACTCTCCTTCGCTCAAAGCGAAACGCAGTCAGGAACACTACATAAGAAGACTTCTTCCTTTAGGGTTTTTAGAAAATGTAAATCATTCAACATAGATAATATTATACGTCTGAGGGCAATGTGATATTTCAGCAATGCGAACATGTTTTGCAATTTGTGGGACTGAATCACTGTAAATGACAGTGGCTGGGTTTGAACACACCCTGTTCCATTATACAGTGCACTACTGTTGACCAGAGCCTACATAGGAGGAAGTGGTTAACAGATTCACTAAGAGGTGGTTTAATATGACTTGAGTATGATCAAACATGTGTGTAACACACTCATATGTGTGTAGTAACATGTGCACAGGGTTGGGTAGGTTACTTTCTAAATGTAATCCGTTACAGTTACTAGTTACCTGTCCAAAATTCTAATCAGTAACTTTTAGATTACCCAAACTCAGTAAAGTAATCTGATTACATTCAGTTACTGTTAGATTACTTCCCCCTTAAGAGGCATTAGAAGAAGACAAAAATGTATGTTACCAATTGAACTACATCTATTAATGAATTAATTAATGTAAAATTTTACTTCATAGGTTGGTTATGTAGGCTTCTTTTAACCCATCGCTTTCCACTACATATAATAACACAGTTAAATCATATCTTTATATTAAATACCAAAGTCTATCAGAATTCCAGTCATCCAATAAATGTTATACTCCTTGATCTTCAAGAATAGGACTTGGAAATATGGAGGTATAGATTAGCCACATTTTTTTACCTGAGCATAACCCCAAAACTAAACTCTGTTGTTTGTGATTTTCTTGTCATGGAGGACTGATTGGGCTCAATGATTCAATTTGAAAAAGAATGCTGCGCTCATGGAATGGCATGCTTTGAGCACTACTGAAAAGTGCTATTTACATGTAAAAATTAATGCCATATGCTGCATTTGCTATAGGCCTATTGTTAAAACTTTTTGTTGGTGACACTTTGATATCTAGATAATCCACAGATAACAAAACGGTTGCCCCGCCTCTGTTTTGGTAAAAAGCTGAGGGATGGGCCTGGAGAAATGTAACCACTCTCAGATTAATAGGCAGAGCAATGGATGCAAGGACTGACCGTCCATGATATCATCATTACTGTTTTAACCATGTTATGAGGCTATACAGTGTTTATTTGCATTTACAATGTTTACAAACATTGGAGAAAAACAAGCTTATATTTTGGGTTTCCATGGAGTGTGACAGTTGAACTTAACTCATGAGGCATTTATAAATTATATTCTTCAAGAATCAATGGATATATATATATATATATATATATATATATATATATATATATATATATATATATATATTTATATATATACTTAATTTTATATATATACATATATATACTGTATATATATGTCCAAAAATGGATGTAGCAATTACAGATTGCCCCTTTAAGTCTATCAAAAGTGTACGAGTTTGAACATGTGTCCATTAGGCCTATGATTATTTTATTTTTTTATCAAAATGAATTAGATTGAGCAATAAAAGCCCCACTTTATTCCATAGGCTGGGATCTGCACTGTGCAGCTGTTGCAAGCGTGCATTTTTCACTGGCTGTCCACTGGTTTCAAAAACAAAGATTGATAGGCAGCTTAAACTTCTTGAACTCAATCATTATTGGGTTCAAATACACATTTAGATTTGTGAACAGCAATCTAAAACAACCACAATCCGTAAGGCGCAAATAACTAAATGAGAGAGCAACAGTGTGATTCACATCAATGCACTATTTAGATAACAATAATGAGTGATATCCGTATCGTTGTAGACTACACCACTGCTGTCATCCTTACCTCCAAGCGTTTATTCAAATTGGATGATCTTTGGATGCCGACAGCAGTCGCACCGTTTGAAGACATAGCTTGGACTGTACCATGATCCATCCAACCCATTTGGTGTGTCATCATAGTGATCTCTGACTTGTGGTCAGACTCGCTCAGGTGGAACAAACTTAAACTTGCCTTTTTTCAGTGCTGATTTGAATGTCATTGAGAAAACAGAAGTGTCAAATATATATTTTTGCTGGTAAAGTAAAGGATAACAGTTACCGTTTTTTTGTAATCCGTTACTCCCCAACCCTGCATTTGGATCAGTTTAGATACACCCATCTGTTTTGTTGGAGCCGCTCATATTAAACTGCAGTGTACAGTCAGAGGAGGTTTGTTTTGATCAATCTGTTTTGTTCATATTAAACTGCAGTGTACAGTCAGAGGAGGTTTGTTTTGATCAATCTGTTTTGTTCATATTAAACTGCAGTGTACAGTCAGAGGAGGTTTGTTTTGATCAATCTGTTTTGTTCATATTAAACTGCAGTGTACAGTCAGAGGAGGTTTGTTTTGATCAATCTGTTTTGTTCATATTAAACTGCAGTGTACAGTCAGAGGAGGTTTGTTTTGATCAATCTGTTTTGTTCATATTAAACTGCAGTGTACAGTCAGAGGAGGTTTGTTTTGATCAATCTGTTTTGTTCATATTAAACTGCAGTGTACAGTCAGAGGAGGTTTGTTTTGATCAATCTGTTTTGTTCATATTAAACTGCAGTGTACAGTGGGCTCCCTCGCAGCTCCCTAGCCTTGTGTCTTTGATCAGCAGGATGGAGGGAAGCCACACAAGACCCCAAAGCAGCCAAAACAACACTTTCACACCAACTGGGGAAACGACCATGCATTTACATACTGTATGTACTGTATTACACCACTGCTGTGTTTTAAGCATACAGCTTTTAGTTTAGAGCAGAAAATTATTGGTTTGAGAGGGAAAAAAAGTCATAATCTCATTGAAGTGCACAAAACCTTACTTCTCATCCTCACTCCTAAAAACACAAAAAATACATTAAAAAAAGTGTTTTATTTCACCTTTATTTGACCAGGTAAGCTAGTTGAGAACAAGTTCTCATTTACAACTGCGACCTGGCCAAGATAAAGCAAAGCAGTGCGACACAAACAACAACACAGAGTTACACATGGAATAAACAAACATACAATCAATAATACAATACAATAGAGAAAGTCTATATACAATGTGTGCAAATGAGGTAGGATAAGGGGGGTGAGGCAATAAATAGGCCATAGTGTCGAAATTATTACAGTATGGCAAATTCAACACTGGGGTGTTAGATGTGCAGGAGATGAGCGTGCAAGTAGTGGTACTGGGGAGCAAAGGAGCAAAATAAATAACAATATGGTGATGAGGTAGTTGGATGGGCTATTTACAGATTGGCTATGTACAGGTGTAGTGATCTGTGAGCTGCTCTGACAGCTGGTTCTTAAAGCTAGTGAGGGGGATATGAGTCTCCAGCTTCAGTGATTTTTGCAGTTCGTTCCAGACATTGGCAGCAGAGAACTGGAAGGAAAGGCGGCCGAAGGAGGAATTGGCTTTGGGGGTGACCAGTGAAATATACCTGCTGGAGCTCGTGTTGTGGGTGGGTGCTGCTATGGTGACCAGTGAGCTGAGATAAGGTGGGGCTTTACCTAGCAAAGACTTATAGATGGCCTGGAGCCAGTGGGTTTGGCGACGGATATGAAGCGAGGACCAGCCAACGAGAGCATACAGGTTGCAGTGGTATGTAGTATATGGGGCTTTGGTGACAAAACAGATGGCACTGTGATAGACTGCATCCAATTTGCTGAGTAGAGTGTTGGAGGCTATTTTGTAAATTACATCGCCGAAGTCAAGGATCGGTAGGATAGTTAGTTTTACGAGGGTATGTTTGGCAGCAGGAGTGAAGGATGCTTTGTTGCGAAATAGGAAGCTGATTATAAATTTCATTTTGGATTGGAGATGCTTCATGTGACTGTGAGTCTGGAAGGAGAGTTTACAGTCTAGCCAGACACCTAGGTATTTGTAGTTGTCCACATATTCTAAGTCAGAACCGTCCACAGTAGTGAAGCTGGACGCATGGGTAGGTGTGGGCAGCGATCGGTTGAAGGGCATGCATTTCGTTTTACTTGCATTTAAGAGCAGTTGGAGGCCACAGAAGGAGAGTTGTATGGCATTGAAGCTATGCTTTATCTTGGCCAGGTCGCAGTTGTAAATGAGAACTTGTTCTCAACTAGCCTACCTGGTTAAATAAAGGTGAAATAAAATAAATAAATAAAATTACATTTAAAAAAAGCTTGTCTGGAGGTTAGTTAGCACAGTGTCCAAAGAAGGGCCAGAAGTATACATAATGGTGTCGTCTGCGTAGAGGTGGATCAGAGAATCACCAGCAGCAAAAGCGACATCATTGATGTATACAGAGAAAAGAGTCAGCCCGAGAATTGAACCCTGTAGCACCCCCATAGAGACTGCCAGAGGTCCGGACAACAGGCCCTCCGATTTGATTTGACAATACGATAAAGTACATTCGCTCTCTGCCCCACCAGCAAAATTATATGCCAAAATTGCCCACATGAATACGCTGTCTTTTATCTACAAGTAGACACTCAAGGCAAATATGACATGACGTCACCCTCTTAGAGGGTATAGTGGACACCCTTGAGTGATTTGTCAGTTGGAGGATGTCACGTTTTTCAGATGACCTCGTCTTTGATGTGGCTGTAAGTGTAAGCTGACTCTCCAGCAGGCATGTTGCTCTGGTATGCCATCTGGGATGTCTGGAGCCGCTATGGGTGATATGAGTGTAATTTGTAGAAGAGAAGGGGGGTGGAGAGAGAGACATAGAGAGAGACAGAGGGTGAAAGGGAGATAGAGCAGGGAGAGAGACGAGGAGAGGGGGAAGGAGAGAGAGAGTCGAGGGGCCTGGGGTAGCAGTGGGTTTTCTTCTGCTCTGCCTGAATCCTCTCTGAACTCACTAATTGGGGTAGGGGGTCCTCGGGTCTCCAGACAGCTGCCAGAACTTTGTGGTCAGAACGGAGTGATATGACGGGGTGTCACAGGGGGGCAGGCGTATCACAGTGACTGAGTGGTCCCCTCTGGTTTCTGTCTATTTCTGTCTGACTTCTGGCCTGGCCTCCGGTCCGGACGTACACTGGAGTCCTATAGTGTACAGGGACACCAAGGCGACGGCTGAAGAAGACAGATGAAACACAGTCGACCATTGTTGGTGAAAATGAATGACTATGGTTGATTTCTTTGAAGTAGAAAGAATAATCAATATAAGTTTAAATATTAGACATGTGTACAGAAGGAAGGCTGAGAACATGTGAGTGTACAAAGCTGGATCAACGTCGAATTGACCATTGGACATGTAAAAAACAGAACGTAAGCAGATTCTGTGTGGATGAGGCAAGGTAGACTAACAAGACGTGACTGGTCTGGGCCATATCTGATCTTGTGAAGGCTACTGGACACACACATGGGTTAGTCATACATAGACAACATCGGCCTGAACTTGTAAAGACCTTTAGACAGGAACATTAGCTAATCAGTGAGGTGCACCAGTAGGAGGGGGCATGTCACGCCACCAAAATGTCTGAGCCAATAAGAGAATGGAAACTAAGTAAAACAACAAGATTCATAAAATGGAGTGACGATGTTATGTAAGAGTAAGACTGTATAAAAGCCAAGTACTAAGAAGAGTTGGTTCTTCCATGGAATTGCTCGGCCTTGTTACTCTCTGTAATAAAGTCTATTTGAATTCACAAGCTCCGGTATCTGAGAAGTATTTGAGTCTATATTTTCCACAACACCATTCATACACTTTATTTTTCTTCTGGGCTTTTGTTCAAGGGCTGCTATTTCAGACACAGCGTCTGGGATTTATAATGATTCTTCACTAACGCCAATGGATGTATTTTTTTTCAATCAAATCAAATAAAATGTTATTGGTCACATACACATATATATATATATATAAATATCTAAATATTAGGACGAGCAATGTCAGAGTGACATTGACTAAATACAGTAGAATAGAATACGGTATATACATATGAGATGAGAAAAGTAGTGCTCCATTATTTAAAGTGGCCAGTGATTCCATGTCTATGTATATAGGACAGCAGCCTCTAAGGTGCAGGGTTGAGTAGCCGGGTGGTAGCCGGCTAGTGATGGCTATTTAACAGTCTGATGGCCTTGAGATAGAAGCTGTTTTTCATTCTCTCGGTCCCAGCTTTGATACACCTGTACTGACCACACCTTCTGGATGATAGCGGGGTGAACAGGCCGTGGTTGATATCCTTGATGATATTTTTGTCCTTCGTATCGGGTGCTGTAGGTGTCCTGGAAGGCAGGCAGTGTTCCCCCGGTGATGGAGTTGCCATTTCACAGCCCGACAAGATGCTCTCAATTGTGCATCTGTAAAAGTTTCTGAGGGTCTTATGGGCCAAGCTTAATTTCTTCAGCCTCCTGAGGTTGAAGGGGTGCTGTTGCGCCTTCTTCACCATACTGTCTGTGTTGGTGGACCATTTCAGATTGTCAGTGATGTGTACGCCGATGAACTTGAAGCTTTCCAACTTATCCACTGCGTCTTGTCGATTTGGATAGGGGTGTGCTCCCTCTGCTGTTTCTTGAAGTCCA
This sequence comes from Oncorhynchus mykiss, assembly GCF_057628025.1. NCBI lineage: Eukaryota > Metazoa > Chordata > Actinopteri > Salmoniformes > Salmonidae > Oncorhynchus > Oncorhynchus mykiss. The sequence goes on along the minus strand of NC_143033.1, from coordinate 15,987,701 downwards.
CGATCAGTTCCGTCATTTTGTTGACATTGAGAGAGAGGTTATTTTCATGGCTCCACTCTGCCAGGGCCCTCACCTCCTCCCTGTAGGCTGTCTCGTCATTGTTGGTAATCAGGCCTACTACTGTTGTTTCATCTGCAAACTTGATGATTGAGTTGGAGGCATGCATGGCAACACAGTCATGGGTGAAGAGGGAGTATAGGAGGGGGCAGAGCACGCACCCTTGTGGGGCCCCTGTGTTGAGGATCAGCGAAGTGGAGATGTTGTTTCCTACCTTCACCACCTGGGGGCAGCCCGTCAGGAAGTTAAGGTCCCAGTTGCACAGGGTGGGGTTCAGACCCAGGGCCCCAAGCATAATGTTGAGCTTGGAGGGAACTATGGTGTTGAAAGCTGAGCTATAGTCAATGAACAGTATTCTTACATAGGTATTCCTCTTGTCCAGATGGGATAGGGCAGTGTGCAGTGTGATGGCGATTGCATCGTATGTGAATCTATTGGGAGGTAAGCAAATTGAAGTGGGTCTAAGGTGTCAGGTACGGTGGAGGTAGGGTTGCACATTGTGGGGAATATTCAGCGGTGAAAACTTTCCGTGGGAATTAACGGAAATATACAGTGGGGAGAACAAGTATTTGATACACTGACGATTTTGCAGGTTTTCCTACTTACAAAGCATGTAGGTAATTTTTATCATAAGTACACTTCAACAGTGAGAGACGGAATCTAAAATCCAGAAAATCACATTGTATGATTTTTAAGTAATTAATGTGCATTTTATTGCATGACATAAGTATTTGATACATCAGAAAAGCAGAACTTAATATTTGGTACAGAAACCTTTGTTTGCAATTACAGAGATCATACGTTTCCTGTAGTTCTTGACCAGGTTTGCACACACTGCAGCAGGGATTTTGGCCCACTCCTCCATACAGACCTTCTCCAGATCCTTCAGGTTTCGGGGCTGTCGCTGGGCAATACGGACTTTAAGCTCCCTCCAAAGATTTTCTATTGCGTTCAGGTCTGGAGACTGGCTAGGCCACTCCAGGACCTTGAGTTGCTTCTTACGGAGCCACTCCTTAGTTGCACTGGCCGTGTGTTTCGGGTCGTTGTCATGCTGGAAGACCCAGCCACAACCCATCTTCAATGCTCTTACTGAGGGAAGGAGGGTGTTGGCCAAGATCTCGTGATACATGGCCCCATCCATCCTTCCCTCAATACGGTGCAGTCGTCCTGTCCCCTCAGAAAAGCATCCCCAAAGAATGATGTTTCCACCTCCATGTTTCACGATTGGGATGTTGTTCTTGGGGTTGTACTCATCCTTCTTCTTCCTCCAAACACGGAGAGTGGAGTTTAGACCAAAAAGCTCTATTTTTGTCTCATCAGACCACATGACCTTCTCCCATTCCTCCTCTGAATCATCCAGATGGTCATTGGCAAACTTCAGACGGGCCTGGACATGCGCTGGCTTGAGCAGGGGGACCTTGCATGCGCTGCAGGATTTTAATCCATGACGGCGTAGTGTGTTCCTAATTGTTTTCTTTGAGACTGTGGTCCCAGCTCTCTTCAGGTCATTGACCAGGTCCTGCCATGTAGTTCTGGGCTGATCCCTCGCCTTCGCCATGATCATTGATGCCCCACGAGGTGAGATCTTGCATGGAGCCCCAGAACGAGGGTGATTGACCGTCATCTTGAACTTCTTCCATTTTCAAATAATTGCGCCAACAGTTGTTGCCTTCTCACCAAGCTGCTTGCCTATTGTCCTGTAGCCCACCCCAGCCTTGTGCAGGTCTACAATTTTATCCCTGATGTCCTTACACCCTCTCTGGTCTTGGACATTGTGGAGAGGTTGGAGTCTGTTTGATTGAGTGTGTGGACAGGTGGCTTTTATACAGGTAACAAGTTCAAACAGGTGCAGTTAATACAGGTAATGAGTGGAGAACAGGAGGGGTTCTTAAAGAAAAACTAACAGGTGTGTGAGAGACGGAATTCTTACTGGTTGGTAGGTGATCAAATACTTATGTCATGCAATAAAATGCACATTAATTACTTAAAAATCATACAATGTGATTTTCTGGATTTTTGTTTTAGATTCCGTCTCTCACAGTTGAAGTGTCCCTATGATAAAAAAATTACAGATCTCTACATGCTTTGTAAGTAGGAAAACCTGCAAAATCGGCAGTGTTTCAAATACTTGTTCTCCCCACTGTATGCAAATTAATATTAATACCATTTAAATGTAGATGTTTTTTTGCATTGGACATATTTACCATATCATATGGAGACAGAAACATAAACGTTTTACCTTATCATACGTAGACATAATTGCAAATGATTAAATCCTTCCAATAGAAACTGTAAAAAAGATTTGTTACAAATTGAACTTTCATTAAATTAGTTAACTCTTCACATGGGATGATTTCAATTGTCAGAATGTGTGCGTACTGGTAGTGAAGTCAGGTGCAGGAGAGCAGAGATTTGTGAACTGGCGCACACTTTATTTAGGCAAAAGTGCAAAACGCGCAAAACAGTCACAAGAATTATGTTTAACAATTGACATCTTCGTGAAAAATAACAACTCACACGAAAACAATACACTCGTAACACAAACAATCTTAAACAAAGACATGATGGGGAACAGAGGAATAAATACATGCAGACTGATTGGGGAATGAAAACCAGGTGTGCAGGGAACAAGACAAAACAAATGGATAGATGAAAAATGGAGAGGCGATGGCTAGAAAGCCGGTGACGTTGAGCGCCGAACACCGCCCGAACAAGGAGAGGAGCCGACTTCGGCGGAAGTCGTGACATCAATGAACAACAAAAGAAAGGGAATATTGAATGATCCCCACAGATCCATCGCATCTCCCAAAAATGTTTTCAATATACATCTGTAAAATAATAGTCTATAAACTAAAGCTTTGGTTGTCTTCCTCTCAGCCTTCCATGTCTTCTCCCTGGACCTTCTCAATGTCCACCTCTTGAACATCAGACTCTGAGGCCTCATCTTCACTGTCACTTTCCAACCGTGTTGAGAATGGTTCGTTGTCAGGCTCAAAAAGCCTAAAATTTGCACGGATGGCCACCAATTTTTCAACCCTTGCATTGGTCAGCCTGTTGCGTGCTTTGGTGTGTGTGTTCCCAAACAAGGACCAGTAGCGTTCTGAGGCGGCTGATGTTGGTTGGAATGGAGGATGATGGAGGCAACAGGGGAAAGAGCCTCAGATTCACAAAGTCCCTTCCACCAGGTGGCTGATGAGATATGTTGGCATGACTGCCATGTTGTATCTCCATCCAAAAAGCCTTGCTTGGAAGTGTACTTTGCCAGACTGCCAAGAACCTTGCCCTCATTCAGGCCAAGGTGGCGAGACACAGTAGTGGTGACACCATGGTCCTTGTTGATCTCTACACCAGACAGGACACTCTTGCCAGCATACTTGGGGTCCAACATGTACACTATGGCGTGTATGGGCTTCAGGCAGAAGTCTTCATGCTTTCTGATGTATTTCAGAACTGCAGTTTCCTCTGCTTGGAGCAACAGTGAAGTGGGCAAGGCAGTACGGATTTATTCTCTTACATCTGCAAGCAGAGTCTGAACATCAGACAGGATTGCATTATCTCCCTCAATCCGTGCAATGGCTACCCCAATGGCTACTGTGTCACACTGCTTTGCTTTATCTTGGCCAGGTCGCAGTTGTAAATGAGAACTTGTTCTCAACTAGCCTACCTGGTTAAATAAAGGTTCAATAAAATTAAAAAAAATTAAAAAATAGGTTTCAGGAGTTTCAGACTGCTTACCACTCTCTCCCAAAATACATCATCCAGGAGGATACTCTTGATGGGGCTGTCCATATTGGCAGACTGTGATATGGCCATTTGCTCTTATTCTTCTCACTTTTCTTGGTGAGGTAGATTGCTGCTATGACTTGATGACCCTTCACATATCTAACCATTTCCTTGGATCTCTTGTAGAGTGTATCCATTGTTTTCAGTGCTATGATGTCCTTGAGGTGCAGATTCAATTCATGAGCCAATGGGTGTGATGTGAAGGTAGGACTCCTCCACCTTAGACCAAGCTGCCTTCATGTTCGCAGCATTGTCTGTCACCAGTGCAAATACCTTCTGTGGTCCAAGGTCATTGATGACTGCCTTTAGCTCATCTGCAATGTAGAGACCGGTGTGTCTGTTTTCCCTTGTGTCTGTGCTCTTGTAGAATACTGGATGAGGGGTGGAGTTGTAGTTAATTATTCCATGCCCACGAACATTCGACCACCCATTAGAGATGATTGCAATACAGTCTGCTTTCTCTATGATTTGCTTGACCTTCACTTGAACTTTGTTGAACTCTGCATCCAGAAAATGAGTAGATAAAGAATGGCTGGTTGGAGGGGTGTATGCTGGGTGAAGAACATTCAGAAATCTCTTCCAATACACATTGCCTGTGAGTATCAGAGGTGAATCAGCTGCATACAGAGCTTGAGCAAGACATTCATCAGCAGTTCCCTGACTACATTCCTCCATTGAGTCAAAAAAAACATCTGATTCCAGGAGGACCATGAGCTGTGTATTCATAATTTTCACCTCAAATAGAAGTAGAGGGACTTTTGTCAGAGGTTGCTTGTTGTGAGCGCTGAGGGAACTTTATGCACTTGGCCAGGTGATTATGCATATTTGTTATGTTCTTTAGATATGATTTGGCACAGTAATTGCAAATGTACACAGCTTTTCCTTCTACATTAGCTGCAGTGAAATGACTCACCACATCAGATAGTGCCTGTGGCATTTTCCTGTAAAGATTAGAAAAAAAATTGTAAAATAAATACAATACAATTCCATGTACAGATAAATAGTTAAGCAGTTAGATTAAACAACTCCTTTGTATGATAAATGCTTTAAAATGAAACGTATGAAAACAGGTGAATTAACACTCCTCAATTACCAGGCTCAAGCAAACTAAAACCTACACGGTAGCAAAAACTAACTAGCAGAAATTGTTAACAAGTTAGAAATGATTTAAACATACTTTGCTCTGGGCTACTATTTACTAGTTAACAAAAAATCATGTATGTCATTTAAATATATTCACCCGACCAAGTATTGTAATCAAAACTTACCAGAAAGCCTGTAGTCCTTGGCTCAGACAATGTTGTAGTGTGGGCTCAATAGCATCTCATTAGTGTGCAAGATCTTGAAAATCAGCTGTACATGTGATGGAAGAGTGCACTGCACATGTGATGGAAGAATGCACTTTGCATGCAGAGGGTTGCAATTCCATTGAATTGGGAATAGTTTAACAAAAATATGCCACAAGACCTAAAATTGCCTTATGTGTATCCCACAAAAAAGGTTCACTGTTATAAGCTAACTTTGTTGATGAATTTAAGCAAAATTCCCAAAATTCCTGGCCTTAACTCCCTTGGAAAAGTTCCAGAAAAATGCTGACCCTTTGCAACCCTAGTTAGAGGTGATAACTAGCCTCTCAAAACACTTCATGATGACATAAGTTAGTTCTGTTACCTTTTCTTTCTTGTGTACAGGAACAATGGTGGACATCTTGAAGCAAGTGGGGGCAGCAGACTGGGATAGGGAGAGATTGAATATGTCCATAAACACTCCAGCCAGCTGGTCTGCGCATGCTCTGAGGACTTGGCTAAGGATGTTATCTGGGCCGGCATCCTTGCGAGGGTTAAACGCGCTTAAACGTCTTACTCACATTGGCCATGGAGAATGAGAGCCCACAGTCCTTGGGAGCGGGCTGCGTTGGTGGCACTGTGTTATCCTCAAAGCGGGTGAAGAAGGTGTTTAGCTTATCGGGTAGCAAGACGTAGGTGTCCACGACTCAATGATCACATTTCACTGGTATTCAGACATAGTGGCTCTGGGTTTGGCCACTCACTCAGTCACTCACTGGCAGCGCCTTGATACTGTTGCCCCGTTGATCATTGTCACTCTCCCTGGTCTGTAGGCTACAGTCTTTTCATTAACCATTAACAACTCGGAAGTAATGTTATAAAAATAACTGCTATCCTTATGGGTTGAATAGCTGAGTATATATGAGGCCGACAAATGAGGCGTTTGTTTTTTTTCAGGTGAAGGAAGGTTATACTTCCTTTTTTTCAAAGCTCTATTTTCACAAGATTACAGCTCTATTTCTTATTTTCTCTTTGCCCTTCTGTCCTCCCTGGCTGGCATGTCTTTATTGGCATACATGTGGTGACTGGTGTTATTCACACGTGTGCTGTAACATAGGAAGGCCCTTAAGGCTTGTGTTAATACTCACTTATGTTGTGTGGAGGGTGGAAGGGAAGGGAAAGTGGGAGGGGGAAGGGGTGGACAGGAGCAGCAGCATGTGTTATAGCAGCTGTGAGGTGAAAACTAGTGTATTATATAGTGAATTGGGTGCCATTTGGGATGCAGACTCTCTCTACGGTAGTTAGTCAACATGACCATAACGTTTCTAAAGACATTGTCCTTCACCACCTTTAGAATATATTCAGTGTGATTATAGGTCAATCAACATTCACAGTTTTTGTCTCACTGGTAGTTGAAGTACAGGTTAGGCTACTACATGTCTCCTGTGATGGATGGCAGAATTTTCTTGGACTACCCTTTATGTCTTATTTTCATATGTTTGAAAGGTTTGGGGAGAATAATTGACAATAAGTAAACATTTTGAAATAAAGAAAAAGTTATGTGAAGTCAGATCATGTTTATTAGGGGCTCCCGGGTGGTGCAGCGGTCTAAGATACTGCTAGATGTGTCATTACAGGCTGTGATTGGGAGTCCCATAGGGCAGTGCACAATTGGCCTAGGGATAGGGTGTGGCCGGGGTAGGCCGTCATTGTAAATAAGACTTTGTTCTTAACTGACTTGCCTAGTTAAATAAAGGTTCAATAAATAAAAATATTAGCCTATAATAACAATGAGTTAAATCTTTACTATCCCTTTTCCCCGGTTTACACTAGATTCCACAGCCACTGGGTTAACATTGGCTATATCATAAAAAATCATGAAAACAAACATTTGCTTTTTGGTCTTAATTTAAGGCTGGGGTTCGGCATACGGTTAGAAGTGTGGTTAGGTTAGGGTTAGGTTTAAAATGAACATTTTAGAAGATAAACGGTAGAAATGGGCGGGGTTTCTGACTTTGTGGCTGTGGAAGCTAGTGACAACCCTTTTCCCCTGCTAATTCATTGGTCACGTTTCCATCTTCACGTCACTGCCCTGAACAATGTAACAAATCACAACAACTAATTTGACCAATAAGGCAAGGAGGTTTTAGTCAACCGACGCAGATGAACGAGAGAGTCATTCCACAGTCTTCAATGGGGCGAATCGTTCATCGCATTCCTCATGCCTTTACATAATTGTATAGCTAAAGAAGACACCGAATGGCATGCTAGTTGCGCAGATAGCCTAGGCTACATCATAAAACTTTTCCTGGAACGGAGTTTGCCTTTCTGAACGTTAAAACGACGACGGAACTGTTTTTTTCTACTTCATCTTGTCTGTGCGGCAAAGCAATGGAACGCAGAAGTTGAATAATTCAGTATTGTGAAGCCTCTACTGCTGTGAAGATAAGTGGAGAGTGCCTGTGAACTTGTATTGTAACAGTGTATCAAACCTCGGGGAAAAATTCAAATGAACAAATTGCAGGCCATGTGCGGTTTTCACACGGTATCACTGCATTGCACATTATTTGGTGAACCTCGTTCATTCCCCACTGGCGCGTACTGAATGGGAGGGAATGGATTTGGATGACTTCTTTTTGACATATTTGATGAATATACTGATAACCAAATCCACATGTTGAAGTCTTTTGTTTATTCGGATCAGTCTACTTCGAAATGGCAAGTTTTGCCGGGTTTATAAAGTGGACTGGGAGACCGACTTTGTATTTATGCTGTGCGTTTGCCCTGTTCGGTTGTCTTTGCATCGCGTCCCCTACTCATGGTCGTCGGCTCATCTGTTGGCAAGCCATTATGAAGTGTCATGGAGAGCCGGATTGTCACTACGCATATGACCAATACCTTTACGCCTGTGCGCCTGTTATCAACGGGGATAGGAAGAAGTGTCCCAGCCACTGCATCTCGTCCCTTATCCAGCTGAATCTAACTGAGACCGGTCCGTCTCTAGAGGACTGTGACTGCGCCTCGGACCCCGTCTGCCGGAGCACCAAACGCGCCATAGAGCCGTGCCTGCCTCGGACAAGCAACATGGGCTGCACCGAAGCCCGGCGGGAGTGCGAGAGCGATTACCAATGTAGCTCGGCAATGCGTGACTATTTGTTTCACTGCCGTAAACTTTTCGGAGGCGAGAGATGTTCGGACGATTGCAGGAGGGTGATAGCCAACATGCGCAATATGCCCAAAGCACAACAACTTGATACTTGTGTTTGTGATGGCACGGAGAGAACGATATGCGAGTACGTCAAAGTTAGTATGAAAAACTTTTGCTTTGACTCTATGGACAGATACGCAGGCAGCGGGTTTTCTGATTCGGACTCTGAAGATGATTATGATGATATGGAGGATTATGTCTATGTGGAAAACGCTAGTGATTCACTTAAATCCTCCTGTCGGGATGTATGGACTTCTACTGTGGCCACCATTTTGGTTCTAATGCGTCTTATCTGATAGGGCAGTCTACCCAAGTTGATTCAGCTGTTGGGGAAGTTGTTAGAGAAATAGAGAGGCCTGTGAAACGTTGACAGAGAGACAGAATAGCTCATGAAAGTGTTGTAACACCAGCACACCTGCTTTAGCGTATACTTTGTGTGTTTGGAAGATTTATTGGCCTTTGCTCTGCTGTCTTCATAATGGGGCTTCTCAACATTCTATCTGGTCTCAGTCTCTGTGCTGATAGGCTATGGGTCATCTTGCTCACAAATGTTTATATTTAAAATGTATACATTTTATGTGAATCTCAAAAGTTTATAGATTCATTTCCAGATAGCTGTGCACCTCTAAAATATGTAATTGTTTTAACCAAACCTTAAAGAATGTTCTAGGCCTACTATAAGCTTCTCCTTACCTTGTGTCTCACAAAATAGCCCAAAAAGTTTGACACACAATTTTCTTTAATGTGGACAGCCAGGTGACTTGTAAGTGTACATATGTATAATGCTGTTTCAAGACAATAGTGAAAACATCAGTATAAAACATGTTCTTGGTCACTTGGTGAAAATGGGGACAGACTAATCAAGTTTTCTTTCACTATGAGCTAGACAATAGATATAGGCCTACATTTCATTAAGATGCCATTTAAGCTCTAGTCAGTTGGTAATCATCTAAGTGACAGATGTAAAATGCATTTACCTAACCACAGTTTGATTTGTTATTTAATATTATTAGCCTTAATCATGTCCCAGACATTTCCATAAGCTCAGTATCAATATCAAGTTAAAAAACAAGTTAAGGGAGATTATTTTTATATGTCAAAATGTGTGAAGTTAAATTGTACAGTATATTGTATGATATGGATTTTTTTTCCCAGAGTTATTTGTTTATTACTGCTAAGGATTTTTGCACTGTATAGAAATGTCATGAAATGCTTCACTGTCTACATTGTATTTTAGTGAAAATATAAATGTTCTTGCTTAAAATTCTATTGACTCTTGATTGTTTCCGTCTTAACTCTACTTTATGTAGCCGTATGGGTAGCAGCAGGTGATTTTAGTACGGTGTCTCGCAAATCTTTTGGCAGCTGTACCAATCCTTTCTACATCACAAAACCCCCTCAATACAAACCATCAGTTGATCTGAGCTACTGAATGTTATCTGACTCCTAGAGCAAATGAAGAGTCAGATTGATATACACTTGAATTTGTCAACATTAATGTTTGCTGAAGGCTAAACTGTTAATGCTGGAAGACTGTATAAACCTGAGGACGAAATAGCCTATCTCCTGGGGATTGCAGCTCAGATGGAGCCAAGATGGGCCTGGCTAGTTTATTTATCCTCACCCCATGTGTTTGTTAGAAGAAGCATTCACACAGAGGAGAGAGGGTAAGAAAAGCTGTGTCTGGGTGAATTGAGACTTAAGTAACCATTACAAATGCACTCCGATTGGATTGCTGTTGGTGTGTATGTGTTTAGCTACGGACCATTGCTATGTATGTGTAACAAAGTAGTTTGTTTTTATTTGACACTTTCGCATAAACTATACTGTTATTATCATCCTGAACAGAAGTTGAAATGCTGGTTATTGACCTAGGTCTACTTGTAGATGTTGTAGCCTAGCCTACCCACCACCACCATATACTAAAATATAATAAATTTGGAGTTCACATAGATTCACAATTGTTTTCTCTCTTGGCATTACTGAGAGACAGAAAAAAAAGATGGGACATCATCCTCTCCTTCACCTCTTGTCACAAGAGGGACTTGAGAGCCATGATGGCAGCCATGTTGTTTCTCTCTGGGAGGGGACGAGGGCCCTCCAGCCCAGTGAATGGAGGAGAAGTCGAGTGGCACTTCTGTCATAGAAATGTAAAACACACAATGGTGGAGCGGCACCATGTGCAGACACTTCATTCACTCTCTTTCTCTCTGACACCAGAGAGAAAGGAGAGAGCGGAGAGCTGGGCTGGGGGAGAGACAGAGACTGCTAGCTATTGCAGATAGGGGCTTCTCGGAAGGATGTGTAAAACTTCTTTCAAAGTTGTATCTCTCGTTGGGCCAGTAACCAAAAGGTCACTGGTTTGAACCCCTGAGCCGGCAAGGTGGACGAATCTGCAGTTCTGCCCTTGAGAAAGGCAGTTAACCCCCAATAACAACTGCGCCGATGACATGGGCGTAGATTAAGGCAGCCCCCCGCACCTCTGATTCAGAGGGATTGGGTTAAATGCGGAAGACACATTTCAGTTGAATGCATTCAGTTGTTCAACTGACCAGGTATCCCTTTTTTTATGTATGAGTAGTACACATATTTTTCTAATAACATATTATGTACAACATACATGAAAACATTAAGTATGCCACATAATCAGGTTACAACTGGTTAACAAACTATTTGATACTGGTTTGTAAAACATTTTATTATGAGTTCTTTATAAATAGTCTGAGAAATAATTTATTTGAGATTGTAATTTACTATCAGAATTACAATTATGTACTCCCTGTTCACCCACGACTGCGTGGCCACACAACTCTATCATCAGGTTTCCTGACAACAAGACGGTGGTAGGCCTGATCACCGACGACGATGAGACAGCCTACAGGGAGGAGGTCAGTGACCTGGCAGTGTGGTGCTGGAATGACAACCTCTCCCTCATCATCAGTAAGACCAAGGAGCTGATTGTGGACGACAGGAAATGGTGGGGCGTGCACGCCCCCATCCACATCGACGGAGCGGGTCGAGAGCTTCAAGTTCCTCGGTGCCCAAATCACTAAGCACTTAAAATGGTCCACACACACGCGCACAGTCATGAAGAAGGTGTGACAGCACCTCTTCCCTCTCAGGAGGTTGAAAAAATGTGGCATGGGCCCTCAAGTCCTCAAAAAGTTCTACAGCTGTACCGTTGAGAGCATTTTGACTGTCTGCATCACTGTTTGGCATGGCAATAGCATCGCCCTCAATCACATGGAGCTAAAGAGGGTAATGCGGACAGCCCAGTCCATCACCGGGGCCGAGCTCCCTGCCATCCAGGACCTCTATATCAGACAGGGTGAAAGGAAGGCTCAGAAAATCAAATAAATAGCTTACTAAATTGCTACACGGACTATCTGAGTTGACTATTTTATTTATTTTTGCACTGTCTTTATGCACACTCACAGGGCCCTACACACTCACATGACCCTAAACACTCACAGGACCCTACACACTCACAGGACCCTACACACTCACAGGGCCCTACACACTCACACTACACACTCACATGACCCTACACACTCACAGGACCCTAAACACTCACAGGACCCTACACACTCACATGACCATACACACTCACAGGACCCCCTACACACTCACAGGGCCCTACATACTCACACAAACAGTCACCACATAATTTGCTCACACACACATAATATGAACATACATTTATTCTGACTCTACACACACACTCACATACAATCACCATATAAGATGCTACTACTCTGTTTATCATATATCCTGATGCCTAGTCACCTTATCCCTATACATTTACCTCGATCACTCCAGTATCCCTGCACATTGTAAATATGGTACTAGAACTGACTGACCCTGTATACAGTATGTATATAGTATGCTTACGTAATTTCTTGTGTGTTCTTGTTCTACCTTGTGTTATTTTTAGTATTACATTGTTATTGATTACTGCATTATTGGGGTTAGAGCTGGAAAAAAGTCATTTCACTGTACTTGTGCACATGACATTAAAACTTAAAACTTGCTCAAGTTACTTTTGCTTTCCTTCCCACTCAAGGTAAAAAAAAAAAGAAAAAAACTGTGGAAGCCCTGCAGCTTTGTCACGGTGATGTGGCGAATGCATTTATGGGCCTTTGTTTGCCGTCACAAAAGAGGGTCCTGCCGCTTTAAGAGGGCAGGCCTGGTCTCCAACCATTATTAATTGTATTGCCTCTTTATTATTGCTAGGGATAATGAAGGAATGAGAGTCATATGGGGCCCCCAAAACCATACTTTCTCTTGAAATGTTTTCAATTAACTTTTGGCACTGGAGGAAAATAGGCAAGATGTTTTTTTTCCATCATGCTGAACTAGAGGAGAGGCTAGAGGGGGATGGGTGCAGCGCTGCGGGACACACTACCTCATTAAAGTCACCTCATCATAACTCAACCCTCTACCTCTAGTGCCCCCCCCCCCCCCCCTTCCCCATTTATCCACACACACAGATGCACCCAAGCACAAACACATACATACAGAAGGGCATACACACACACACAAGCACATAGCATACACACACACTAACCCTTGGTTCTGGGTAACTCTGTGATCTGCAGAAGCAGACTAAAGGTCTTACATTAGTGGACATTCCAATCTAGACACAATTAAGGCGATGATGTGACTTATGGTTGAGATGCTTCTTGGAACAATGATTAACAAACCCCTGAGCATAATGACCACATTTTCCTCTCTGAACTTTCTCTCAGTTGAAATACATTACTAGAAGGTAAACCATTAACATTTTACACAATGTAAACTGCGTAAATGAAATAAGTATCAATACTGGATATCTATTCTAATATCAAAAAAGGGCATATTTCATAAGATGCATACATGTTACACAAAAACATTTTTTTAGACTTTTATTTCACCTTTATTTAACCAGGTAGACCAGTTGAGAACAAGTTCTCATTTACAACTGCAACCTGGTCAAAATAAAGCAAAGCAGTGCGACAAAAAAACAACACAGAGTTACACATGGAATAAACAACGGTACAGTCAATAACACAATAGAAAAATCTGTATACAGTGTGCGCAAATGAAGTAAGGAGGTAAGGCAATAAATAGGCCAATAGTAGCGAAGTAATTACAATTTAGCAAATTAACACTAGAGTGATAGATGTGCAGATGATGATGTGCAAGTAGAAATACCAGTGTGCAAAATAGCAAAAAAAGTCAATAAAAACAACGTGTGCCCCTTAACAATTTTCCATGTTGTTTAAGAAGCATCTGTAGGCTACTCAATGAACAACAATAATAAATAGTAATAAAAATGGCAGTAATGAAATTACTCCCTTTCTCTTTTAAGCTTCTGTGAAACTCTTCAAAATTCCAAACTGCCACATTGATTCTGTCACGTCAAGCCCTTTGTGAGTTCACCGGCCTTTGAAGAAAACTGTCTCTAATCCAGTTAGACTTCCTTGTGCCTCCTGTGAACCCTAAGCTAGACGGAGAGAAAAATAGGCGAGTGGGGAAAGAGTAAGACTAAAATTGTTCTGAAAGAGAAGGTTGATTTCCTATTTGTGTGTAAACAATCAGCCTAACTTAGAAACGTTGCTTATTTGAAATTGAACTTTAAAGTATAAAGCAAGTTTGTAATGTTTTTTAAAAATACAAACATACAGATATAGGATCTTAATTTGATCACTCGTTTGTTGCTGAGAAATGTCCTGCACCACTGGAAGTGCACAAGCTTTGTTATTTAGGTCAATTCCCTGAAAACCCACACTAAAACATGGTTTACACTACTTTTGGCTAGCTAATAGACTATCTGATCAGACAGCATTATGGACTAAACGTTCAAATCCAGTTGCTGCAGGGTTATTTTGGTCAAAAGTATATTTGTTTAAATTCAAGCTCTTAGGACAGGGTGCATTTTTCCTCTTTCATTGACATATTTGCTTGTCATGACTGTATTTAACCACACCATGTCTTGTGGAAGGGACTTCTGACAGTATTCTTGACTACTTACCTCTCAGGACTAACTAGAGAATAAACAAACTCACCCACAGACAAGCTGAGTAGGTAAACCCCCAGGCCAGCGGTCTACTGAGGGCTGTAGAGGTTATTGGGGCTGCCTGGTTCACCCTGGGCTTTAGGAGAGGTGAGGGGGTTACGTGGGGGAGGGGCTGATTTATTGTTTTTAAGTGCCTGGGGGGGGGGGGGGGGGGGACTGTGGTCTGGAGGAGAGGGGAGGGGGGTTGGATGTTGTCGAGTTCAGATCTCTCTGAATGATGATGCTGACACAAAGGTAATGTCCCAAATGGCAAATGGCACCATATTCCCTATGTAGTGCACTACTTTTCCTGGTCAAAAATAGGATAGGGCTATGGTAAAAAGTAATGCACTACATAGGGAATAGGATGCCATGTGGGACATAGATAAAGAATGGGGATATTCACCCAGGCCAATCAGATAACTTCTTCCAACCCATGCAGGGATCTCTGGAACGCTGGAGTTGAGCTCTCAGTGGGGCGCCCTGATTGGTTTCTCATTCCTGCCTCTCCTTCCTGCGTCCAGGGCCAGAGAAGACCAATAGAGGAACGCTAATGTTTTGAAAGGACCGAGGGAGTCGAGAGTGAAGCGTAGGTTTTGAGTTTGGGTTGCGGGGGAGAGTAGAGAAGGAGGAAGAAGGAACACAAAACATTGCTGACACGGGGCATCATTTCATTTCCACGGTGCTGGGACAGCTGTGTGCAGTAATCTGCCATGGCTCCACTGACCCCAGGGGGGGAGACTTCAACTGTGTCCAGCCGTTTAGAGGAGAGGACCAGGGAGTGGAGCCCCTTTCACACTATTCAGGGGTTTGTCTTAAAGCAATATACCCCCCTATACTTCTCTGAGAGGGGAATATGCAGTCCTGTGTGTTTAGGTCCGAGGACGCAAGGAGACAACAATGGGTCATTTTTTAAAGCAAACTTAGAATTCATGCCTTGGTTCTATAGCTGTTTGATCAATGAGCTGGGAAACAATTACACACACACACACACACACACACACACACACACCCCTATATGCAAGAGTTTAGATCTTGGGAAAAAATATGTTTTAGAAAGTTAGTTGACCTTTATTTATTTGACTTTTAGCTACCATTCTGTAAGTTGCTATTTGTTGTTTGGAAAATGTACAAACATAAAAATAATCTATTATCATATGGAATATGGCTTTATACAGCCTTTAAGCATCACATCACTTCTAGCCTGGGGATACATAGATACTTAAATGGGATTTGAGTGCATGATCATTTTTGGGAAATAATAATGGTTGTCTATTTCCTTCTGAAGTAAAGGGCCAGGTTCCTACCCTACAATTGTTCACATGTATCTTGTAATTCTGTTCTGTTTTCCCACTTGCTGTCCCGGTATATGTTTTTTATAGTGTTGCGTCAATCAAGGTTTTTAACTTGTCCTTTTCTTCATGTGATCATTAAATCATCCTCAAACTTTAATATTGCCAAATATAATATAACCAACGTGTTTTAGCCATCAAACAGAATATTAAAAAACAACTCTCTCAAATATACTCTTCTTTCAAATGACGTTTCACAGTACTTTTCCCCTTTTGTGTGCTCAACAATTAACCAATATAACAAATATGAGTTAACAGAGAACTGGGAGAGTCTATCGAAGGAAAGAGGTTCATTATTTTGTGCTAACCGTTTTGTTATAGAGAGGGGTGAGAACAAAACATTTTATCCTAAGATAATGGCCCGAGGCAAGGGGGATGTCGGTAGTGAATAGGGTCTCCCTGGATCTCAATGGGAGCCCAAAGCTTTACTCCATTATCTTGACATCCTGAGGGCCAGGGGCCACCACCCCCAGCCACTGTCTAGGTATCCCTCCATCACACATTCCTCCCACTCTCTCTATTTCTCTCTCTCTCTAGCTCTATGCTCTGAGGCTTTTTCTTTTTACGATGAAGGGAGGACAGTTTTATGGTGTTATTTTTGAAAAACAAAATGTAGGTCAGTCTTGAGAGGGGAAGAGATGGAGTGATAGAGAGAGGAAGGGAGAGGCACTGGATATGAGAGATAGAGAACATGCAATTACAAGAGAGAAGAACAATAGAGTTTTGGTAGAGGGAGAGAGACAGACAGACAGACAGACAGACAGACAGGCAGGCAGGCAGGCAGGCAGGCAGGCAGGCAGGCAGGCAGGCAGACAGACAGACATTGGGGTGGCAGGTAGCCTAGTGGTTAGAGCTTTGGGCCAGTAACCGAAAAGTTGCTGGATTGAATCCCCAAGGTAAACATCTGTCGTTCTGCCCCTGAACAAGGCAGTTGACCCACTGTTCCCTGGTAGGCCATCATTGTAAATAAGAATGTGTTCTTAACTGACTTGCCTAATTAAATAAAGGTTAAGGAGAGAGAGAGAGAGGGAGGGAGAGAGAGACAGCACAGACAGACACAGAGAGAGAGAGAGGGAGGGAGAGAGAGAGCACTGACAGACACAGAGAGAGAGAGAGACAGCACAGACACAGAGAGCGAGAGAGGGAGGGAGAGAGAGAGCACAGACAGACACAGAGAGAGAGAGGGAGGGAGAGAGAGACAGCACAGACAGACACAGAGAGAGAGAGAATTGAGAGAGACAGAGACAGACACTTAGAGAGAGAGGAGTCAAGGTTAAGACTGAGGCCAAAAAGTGTTTGAGTCGTAGCGGCTATTGAAACAAGCCAAGCAACAAGCACTCAGAATATGAGGGTTTACCACAAGATTTGTTTGTGGAACCAAAATATAATTATAAGAGGCCCCTTCCGTTTCCTTATCTGTGTTGCACAAATGAAATGATAAGATTCCTCTCCACTGTCTCCATTACCTAAGCATAACAGCAATGGAGAAGTGATCACATTGGAAAGGTTGCCTAAAAGATCTCATGCGAGTGATTTAAATGTGTTAGAAACACATACCTTTAAGGTATGCTGCGGTGCTGCAGTTGATTTGATGTATCACTGTGCAACTTTCAGACAGTGGCAGCAGTGGCAGTACTCTCATTGCTTTGTAAGCAAACCAACACTTTGACACCCCCACATTTTCTCCCTCCCTCCCTCCCTCCCTCCCTCCCTCCCTCCCTCCCTCCCTCCCTCCCTCCCTCCCTCCCTCCCCTCCCCCCCTCCCTCCCTCCCCTCCCCCTCCCCCTCCCCTTCCCTCTCCCCCTCCACCACTGTTTGTTTAACAAGCTTGGCTCAGGCGTAGGGATCTCCAGTCATGCTTGCAGTGTTGACGGTAAATGACTCAATTTAAACCCGAGAGCAAACAGGCAAATCAAAGCCAGCCGAGCTAGGCAAATATCACAGTTCATCTCAAGCCCTTTCTAGCCATTGTGAGAGCAGGATCTAGGAGCATTAGGCCAGTCACAATGACTTTGTTCACAGCTCTCAGATGGAAACAGATAAACAGCGTCACAAAAGGGGTCAGGACACTTGTGGATGTTAGCAGAGGCTTTAACAAAGGCAGAATGGACTTGACAGTGAAGTGCTATGTAGTAAAAGGGATAATACCTTCTGGTTGTGAAAAGTAACGTGTGTGTGCGTGCGTATGTGTGTGTGTGTACCATATGTGTGTGATGTGTTATGAATGTGCATGTGTAAGCCGTACGGAGCATGAGTCTGTGTATCAGTAGTTTCATGACGAGAGGGTAAACGTTCAAATACCAGGGAGCTGCTGTCTTTCTGCCTCATCAACATCCACTGTCACTTTCCTTTATTCTATAAAACCCATCCTGGTTTCATCCAGCAGTACACAGAGACCAGCGGGTTACAGAGACCAGCGAGACACAGAGACCAGCGGGACACAGAGACCAGCGGGACACAGAGACCAGCGGGACACAGAGACCAACGGGACACAGAGACCAGCGGGACACAGAGACCAGCGGGACACAGAGACCAGCGGGACACAGAGACCAACGGGACACAGAGACCAGCAGGACACAGAGACCAGCGGGGCACAGAGACCAGCGGGACACAGAGACCAGCGGGACACAGAGACCAGTGGGACAGAGACACCAGCGTGACACAGAGACCAGCGGGCCAGAGAGACCAGCGGGCCAGAGAGACCAGCGGGACACAGAGGATCAGGAACATCTTTACGACCTGGCCTGTCTGGTTCCAGTTTGCTCCATCTAGGAACCATGCTGTTACCAGTTCAGACTTGTGTCAAATGATAAACTTGGCTATGTGAGAGGTAATGCCAAAATCTGTTCATATCGAAAGAGAGCTCTCTTGTATACATACTTATTGCTAGCCTAAGATGTCTACATACTGCAACCTAATTTACAATGTCATGGTATCTCTACACCCTTAGAAAAATGGCTTCCAAAGGGGTAAAAACCCTTTTGGGTTCCATGTAGAACCCTCTGTGGAAAGAGTTCTTCATATAACCCAAAATGGAACAAAAAAGGTTTCTCCTATGGGGACAGCCAAAGAAACATTTCAGGTTCTAGATAGCACCTTTTTTTCGAAGAATGTATACACAATAAAAAATATATCAGATATCTTATTTTTCTCCTGTCCATGTCAAGATAAACCATCTCTGAATCTCAATCACCTTCATTCGTCAGTCTCCATGTCCTGTCCAGATCTTAGTATGTCTTTCCCCTCTCTCCCTATCCTTCTATATCTCTCACCTTATCACTCTCTTTTGCTTTCTCTCTCCACCCTCTCCCATCTCTCTCCCAGTTTCAGCGCATCTGTTTCTCATTTCCATGGTGTAGCTGCTTGGAATGTGGCCATGTTTTTAGAGATGAGTTATTAGGCCATTAATACATACTTTACCCAACACTTTTTGAAGTGGGCCAAAGTGGAAAGACACAGCAGCACTGTGTTTTAGGAACAATGCTGTTTTGGATGACTTCTTTTAGTATGGTTTCATGGTTTCAATGCCTATTTGGAATGTTGGATTCGTGTTTTGTAAAATGTGTTTTATATGTTTGTGACAGCAACGGGCTGATCAGATTTACCGGCTGTTGTTTTTCTGTAAATGTATACGGCCCTCCAGTGCCGTTAGGTAAATTTCCTTAGTAGACAAAAGAGGATAACTTCTTTGTGGAAGCTCTCTAACGATAATGCATTTAACTTACAGTGCATTCGGAAAGTATTCAGACCCCTTGACTGTTTTGACATTTTGTTACGCTACAGCATTATTCAAAAATGTATTAAAACGTTTTTTTTCTTCTTATCAATCCACACGCAATACCCCATAATGACAAAGCAAAAACAGGTTTTTATAAATGTTTGCAAATGTATAGCATTTTTTAAACAGAAATATCACGGGCTGCCCCCAGGTGGTGAGGGTAGGTAGTAACACATCTGCCACGCTGATCCTCAACACTGGAGCTCCCCAGGGGTGCGTGCTCAGTCCCCTCCTGTACTCCCTGTTCACCCACGACTGCATGGCCAGGCACGACTCCAACACCATCATTAAGTTTGCAGACGACACAACAGTGCCTGATCATTGCCTGATCACCAACAACAACGAGACAGCCTATAGGGAGGAAGTCAGAGACCTGGCCAGGTGGTGCCAGAATAACAACCTATCCCTCAACGTAACCAAGACTAAGGAGATTATTGTGGACTACAGGAAAAGGAGGACCGAGCACGCCCCCATTCTCATCGACGGGGCTGTACATCGACGGGGCTGTAGTGGCGCAGGTTGAAAGCTTCAAGTTCCTTGGTGTCCACATCAACAACAAACTAGAATGGTCCAAACACACCAAGACGGTCAAACCGGGCTATCTGCATTGTGTCCCACCCATCACTCGCCAACCCCTCTTTTACGCTACTGCTACTCTCTGTTCATCATATATGCATAGTCACTTTAACCATATCTACATGTACATACTACCTCAATCAGCCTGACTAACCGGTGTCTGTATGTAGCCTCGTTACTGTATATAGCCTGTCTTTTTACTGTTGTTTTATTTCTTTACCTACCTATTGTTCACCTAATACCTTTTTTGCACTATTGGTTAGAGCCTGTAAGTACGCATTTCACTGTAAGGTCTACCTACACCTGTAGTATTCAGCGCACGTGAAAAATACACTTTGATTTGATTTACATAAGTATTCAGACCTTTTACTCAGTGCCTTGTTGAAGCACCTTTGGCAACGATTATTGCCTCAAGTCTTCATGGGTATGACGCTAAAAGCCTGTATTTCAGGTCTCTCCTCTGGCTGGCCACTCAAGGACATTCAGAGACTTGTCCCAAAGCCACTCCTGCATTGTCTTGGCTGTGTGCTTAGGGCTGCTGTCCTGTTGGAAGGTGAACCTTCGCCCCAATTTGAGGTCCTGGACACACTGGAGCAAGGATCTCTCTGTACTTTGCTCCGTTCATCTTTCCCTCGATCCTGACTAGTCTCCCAGTCCCTTCCGCTGAAAAACATCTCCACAGCATGATGCTGCCACCACCATGCTTTACCATAGGGATGGTGCCAAGTTTTCTCCAGACGTGACGCTTGGCATTCAGGCAAAAGAGTTCCATCTTGGTTTTATCAGACCAGAGAATCTTGTTTCTCATTGAGTCCTTTAGGTGCCTTTTGGCAAACACCAAGTGGGCTGTCGTGTGCCTTTTACTGAGGAGTGGCTTCTGTTTGGCCACTACCATAAAGGCCTGATTGGTGGAGTGCTGCAGAGATGGTTGTCCTTCTGGGAGGTTCTCCCATCTCCACAGAGGAACTCTAGAACTCTGTCAGAGTGACCATCTGGTTCTTGGTCACCTCCATGACGAAGGCCCTTCTCTACCCAATTGCTCGTTTGGGCCGGGCGGCCAGCTCTAAGAAGAGTCATGGTGGTTCCAAACCTCTTCCAGGCCACTGTGTTCTGGTGACCTTCAATGGTGCCACCCTTTTTTGTTACCCTTCCTCAGATTTTTGCCTTGACACAATTATGTCTCGGACCTCTACAGACAATTCCTTCCACCTCATGGCTTTGACATGCACTGTCAAATGTGGGACTTTACATAGATGCGTGTGTGCCATTCCAAATCACGTCCAATCAATTGAATTTAGCACAGGTGGACTCCAATAAAATTGTAGAAACATATTAAGGATGATCAATGGAAACAAGATGCACCTGAGCTCAATTGAGTCCCAAAGCAAAAGGTCTGAATACTTATGTAAATAAGGCATTTCTGTTTTGTTCTTTTATAAATTTTTTAAAATGTCTAAAAACCTATTTTCGCTTTGTCATTATGAGGTATTGTGATTAGATTTATGAGGAAAAATGTTTTATTTAATCCATTTTAGAATAAGGCTGTAACATAACATGTGGAAAAAGGGGTCTGAATACTTTATTAATGTACTGTATATACACTGAGTGGACAAAACATTAACAGTTTCCTAATATTGAGTTGCACCCCCCTTTTGCCCTCAGAAAAGCCTCAAATCCTTCTTTAACCTTCAAAAATCTCCCCCTTCTTCTACACTGATTGAAATAGATTTAACAAGTGAACTCAATAAGGGATCATAGCTTTCACCTGGATACACCTGGTCAGTCTGTCGTGGAAGAGCTGGTGTCCTTAATGTTTTGTACACTTTGTGCATATTTTAACACGAGAACATTATGGTTCTAGATATTTGGTTTCCTGAAGGAGGAATCATGACATTAAGATTGCCAAACAACAGCAATAGGTTTCGGTTAAAATGCATTCCAAGCCTCCATTTCCCTTAACTTCTTGAGATTATGAGATTATCAAAGATGATCATGAAGACAAACCTAAGGTTTCTAAGGACCATATGAATTGTATTAACACTGTTGGCCACAAGGCGGAATAGTTTCTTGTTAGACGATCAGTCAAAGGAAGCTACTTCAGGTCACAGTCTAGTGAACACTTGAGATTAGGATGAATTTTAAATATGTAATGGGATGTTTTCATGTTGTATGGATACCTTTCATCATGAACTCTCAATAAAAGGTCAAACTTTATTGGCAATGTTGATTTGTAAAACAGAACTACTTCAAGGAATACATTGATACAGTTTTTAATATTAAAAAATGACATATGTGTGTGTGTCTGGCGCGTGCGTGTGGATGTGTTTGCGTGTGTGTATGAGTGTGAGTGCGTGAGCGAACATGTGTATAAGATGCATTAACTCCTCTTTGTCTACATGTATGGGGTTCCGTTAGTTATGCTGTGTCATCATAGTGTTCTGTATGAGTGTGCTCAGCAGTAGTCTTCAGTGACTATGTCTCCCCTGCAGGTGGCATCAGAAAGGCCCTGTGTGTTACAGCTGCGGGTCCTTATACGTTTTCCTCCACTGCAGCCTGACCAGGCTGCCCAACACGACCAGTTCCCCTCCTGAGGAACACTCTCCACGGGGGTTTTAGTATTCTTATCTGGAGAAGAAAACTATATTTTCAG
This sequence comes from Oncorhynchus mykiss, assembly GCF_057628025.1. Classification (NCBI taxonomy): domain Eukaryota; kingdom Metazoa; phylum Chordata; class Actinopteri; order Salmoniformes; family Salmonidae; genus Oncorhynchus; species Oncorhynchus mykiss. The sequence continues at coordinate 15,964,974 of NC_143033.1, read as the reverse complement.
CTTGACAGCTTTAACTATATACATAGGACAGTGTGCTTGTGCGTGCATACATGCTTGGGCATGCGTGTGTATACAACGGCTGGCTCCACTCACTGTTATCAGCCTTGGCATCCTGGCAGGCCAGACCTTCAAACTGGGGCAGACAGAGACACAGGCACTTCCCATCCAGCAGGGCCAGAGAGCCCCCGTTGTGACAGGGCTTACACTTGCACACACTGTACTCAGCCTCGTACTCCTGAGTGGCTCTCTGCATGTTAAGCCTCCTGGTGTTCGCATCAGGCATACTCAGTGGGATCAGGGTCTGAATGGGTTCTGGCTATGAGGGGAGACAGACAGACAGGACAGGAAACTGACTTACTGTAACATTCAGTTCAATACAACTCAAGGAAACAGAGTTGTGATGTGAACTGGAGACAGATGGAAGTGGAGTTATTGGGCATGGGATAGAATGACGGTCAAAGATAAAAGTAACAAAAAGTTTTTAAAAATACATTTGAATGACACCGAGGGGCAACGCTGTTACATCCACTCGCATTCAAACCCATGCATGTGCACACACACGGACACACTCATACACAGATGTAAATAGTGCAAACATGCACTGAAACGTATTCAGTTGGCCTTGCTGTTATGATGTTTGTTGTCCTGGATGTATTTTGTTTTCTGTTGTTTTCCGTTGTTATTTTCTGTTTGTGTTTGTGTTTTCCTTTGTTTACATTTTCTTCTCTTTTGTTCATTTTGTTGGCTGTTGGGGGACTGTGGCTTGGGGGGAATGGAAGGTGAGGTTGTTTTTTTGGGGGGAGGGGGGGCTTCACTGCAGGTAGATTGTATGTTTTAATATACATACAGTATGTATTTTTTATTACAAAAATACAACTTTAACAATCCCTTTTGGGCAATGTAACACCTTCTTTCAGATCTACACAGTGTTTATAGGAGTGAGACAGTATGGGATGGATTTGGAATTGTGCCCTCACCTCACTGCTGAGGAGTGCAGGGGCATCGCCCACTGTCCGGGCCCAGTTCTGATAGGTCGTCACGTCCATTAGCCCCTCCTTCGTTATCTGGGTTCTCATGGCGACAGCAGCCTCCAGGGTTCCGCCCCTGACTAGAGTTATCACCTTATCCACCAGCGCCTTGCCCTCCTTCTCAGCTGTGGATACAGAGCCACCATAGGAATCAGGAATCAAGGAGGGTGGGTGTTGTGTGTGTGTGCCAACAGCATACCACCCTGCATGCCACTGCTGGCTTGCCTCTGAAGCTAAGCAGGGTTGGTCCCTGGATGGTCCCTGGATGGGGGACCAGATGCTGCTGGAAGTGGTGTTGGAGGGCCAGTAGGAGACACTCTTGATTGGGGACATTGCCCTGTGTAGGGTGCCGTATTTCAGATGGGACATTAAACAGGTGTCTTGACTCTGTGGTCACTAAGGATCCCTTGGCACTTATCTTAAGAGTAGGGGTGTTAACCCTGGTGTCCTGGCTAAATTCCCAATCTGGCCCTTATACCATCAGGGCACCTAATCATCCCCAGCTTCCAATTGGCTCATTCATCCCCCCCTCCTCTGTAACTATTCCCCAGGTCTTTGCTGTAAATGAGAATGTGTTCTTAGTCAACTTACCTGGTAAAATAAGGGTTAGATAAACGGTATGTTTGTGTTGACGGACCTGTGTTTTTATTCACAGTGTCTTTACAGTGTCCGGGTCTGATGTGGGCATCTCCTCCAATCCCGATGTTGGTGTCAAAGTTTGCTGAGATTCCAACTTTAATGCAGTCCTGGAGCTTTCTCTCAGTCAGCTCTATAGGAGAGACAACATTGCTAAGAGATCACATACGGACATCACTGCAAACAGGAGAGGTTTTTATATGGTCACATTTCATTCATTTTCCCAAATCATTATAAAAAAACATGCATATAGAACCAAATATTTTCTCTCTTATCCTCAATACAATGTTGGGCTGTTTTGAATAAGAGCCCTAGCTAGTATTGATGTTTCATGTATCAGTGGTAGCCTCTTAAAGGCCCAGTGCAGTCAAAATGTTGTTTTAAATTTTTATCAGATGGCAAAAGTCCCGACGTTAAATCTTCGTCATACTTCTTCTGCACAAAACCCCTCTTACACCATTTAAGATAGAAACGCCTTTCAAACTTTAAAATGTGCAGACTGGTCTGGAATAGTGGGCTTGTATACAACTGTTTGATATTATTTACACTTTCTGTCCATCTTCATTTACTTTAATTGTGACATCATCACTTCAAACTTCCATTCACTGTAAATGCAACAATGCAACATTTGACACAAATCAGCTACTTTGGCTAAACACTTATACATCTTCTCTGCTCTTCAAATCTGAAATAATAACATCATTATCTGGTACCATTACAGCATCAACAACATTTTCTGTAACTTTAAAAACGGACATTTTGATCTTTCCCAACAAGTTAGACAAGAAGTTAGAGGGTATGAAATCTTCATCCACTTCTCTGCTATTCCAATCAGTCCACTGAACAAAAATATCCGCCAAGGATCTAACAATACAGCCGTTTTAGTAACTGCATTAAAAAAAAAATGGCCAACTTTTTCCTAACAACTGACATTTTGACCAAAGTTGAAGTAGACATCTTGGTCTACTTCTGTGCGATACATATCTGGAAATACGAACAGAAATATCTACTACCAATCAAGCGCTACAGATGTTTTAATAACCACAGCAACTAATTTAGCCACGTTCCCACTGTTGAATGAATTGCTATGGAACTTTTCAGAACTTTCAAATTAGAACAATGTGGGAGCGCATTCAAGCATGAGACAATGAGTAAACGTTGTTACTAATAACACTAATCAGCTACCTTGACCACTTTTCTCAACAATATGTCGTAGACAAAAACTTAAAGGGTATGACACCTTGGTCTACTTCTCATATATTCAAATCTGAAATCAAAACAGCAATAACAATAACTACTTAAGTCAAATATTTTAAACTTCTTCCACTACCACAAAAATACTTGTAAAGAGTTTAAAGCAAGTCCCACCAATTTTTCTTCACGGAAAATAACCATCCAGTTTCCTGATAGTTGCTGGTAAAAAATGCACTCTACACAGGAACTTCTAATCAGCAGGTTTGCATTGGCGGGAATTCCGGCTTTCCATGGTGACAACACCATACAGTAAATAGGTTAATTGACCAGTAACAATGTTCTAAACCTCTCTGCCAATAACAGCTAGTTTTCCGGTTTCCCCTCCCCACTCAGACCACTCCCAGCCAGTCCTATAAAATTATTGTTAAGAAATAGTTTTCCTAAAAAGTTATTTTTGCCAATTTTAATTGAAATCTATTACAATAAGGTATTTAATTGTTACCCAGAAATGATTTGATATAAAAACAGCTGCATTGGACCTTTAATAAGAGTGGTGTTGGTAGAAAAACAATACGATTTTAAGATCCCTACTTTTGTCCTTGATGGTGTCCTGGTTGAGAACGTAGACCAGCTGGTACTCTCCTCCAGACTTCCCATTCCTGGTGTAGTGAGTCCCATAGTCCTCCAGAAAGCTGCATTCCATTCAATTAAATTCCATTCAATTCCATTCAACTTAACTCAAAACACTTAATCCATCCACAATTGTCCAAGCAGGAGTAGGCAAATACACACACACAACAATTTATATACATTATATATCAATTTACACAAGATACAGTCACAAAAACAATGTGTTTCTAGTGTAATAATAACAGTCCAACCTGAAGTACTGTCCTTTCTCGTACTCCAGAGGTAGAGACTTGACATGCTCTAAAAACTCCCCAGCCACCTGAAGGTCCCGGGAACGCATCCTATAGGTGCTCAGCTGCACACGGCCGTTCACGCGCATGAAACTCTTGTTCTGATTGGACAAGAACCAACATCAATTCATAAATTCAAATCAGGGAGTTTAAACTCAATCAGCCAAGACATTTTAGACTTCCGGCAAGTATAAAGCCACTGTGATTTACAAGATGGATGAAATAAACAAATACAAATGGACTGAAAGTATTTTATCCATGGGGTACAGAGAGCGTACACTTCAGTATAACATGAAGCCTACTGTACCTTGATGGTAGTGTACTCCGAGACTTCCTTGATCATCTGTGTCCTGTCATACTCAGCATCCAACCCAACCCCTCCTGACACAGTCGTATTGGACTTGGCCATAGACTTTTCTGTGGGGGTGAATTTTAAGTTCAACCCAGCGCTCACAGTCAACTTGGTCTCAGTCATCAGTTCCCTCAGGAGGGTGTATGTGTCCTCATAGATCTCTTTGGAAACGGTCTCCTCTGCTATAGTCTGGGAAAGACACATGCAGGGGTCAGAGGTCAATCACCAAGGTTTGAATTTGCTGAAGTGTTACATACTGTATTGTCTCATCTTCGAACCCAGAAGCAAATCTCACATGCTCATTGGCCTGCTACTAGATGTTAATAGTCTGTCACAATGTGGGATGGAACTTTGAGCAAATATACAGACAATATCATAAAGCCAGAATGGTTTGGGTCAGTGCAATTTAAGAACTGATTTGAAATTACATAAAGATGATTTGAAATTACAATGCAAGAAAAGTTACATTTATGGACGGAGAAGTGATTCATCTTAGTCTGAAATCTGAGCTGAATATCTCTGTTTCAATATTATTTTACTGAAGTGAAGGCAAATTCCAGGCTAGGCCTTACTCACCTCATAGTTGAGCAAGCCCACGTTCCAAGGCAGCCTGTTGTACTCGTTGTTATTGATGTTCTTCACCTTGTTGCACATCCCATTGAAGTAGTCGTTGTTGAAGGGGTTTATACGGGGCTCCATGCCCAAGATGTTGATTCTGTCACAGCATAAAGACAGACACAGAACTTAAAAGAACACTAATATAATAAGTATTTCTATGGACATGTCAGAGAGCTCTGTATTCAGACCTTAGTGGCTGCTGGAGAGCATTCAGGAGCAGACCAGAGTTCAAATAGTATTTGTTTTCTTTACTTTGTGTCTTTGAGTGTGCCTGGAGTCGAGGTTTGCATTTTTGGGAATATTCCATTGCACCAGGCATACTCAATCAAGTGCAGCTATCATCCCCGTGCTCAAGAAAGGGAAAGTAACTGAACGACTACCGATCCGTAGCACTAACTTCCATCATCATGAAATGCTTCAAAAGGCTAGTCAAAGACTACATCACCTTCTCCCTCCCCTGACACACTCAACCCTCTCCAATTCGCCTACCGCCCTGACAGATCTACGAACGAAGCAATCACCATTGCGCTGCACACTGCAATCACCATTGCGCTGCACACTGCAATCACCATTGCGCTGCACACTGCCCTCACCCACCTGTACAAAAGGGATGCATACAGTATGTGAGGTGTCACGATCGTTTGTAGAGACGGACCAAGGCACAGCGAATGTTGAGATCCACATTATTTATTAGAAAGTGAAACTAAGCAAAGACAAATAAACTAACAACGAACTGTGACTACAGAGATGCTACAGGCACTAACACAAAACAATATCCCAAATGCTACTTAAGTATGATCCCCAATTAGCGACAACGATAGCCAGCTGCCTCAAATTGGGAATCATACTAAAACACCAACATAGAAAAAACTAACTAGAACCCCACATAGAAAATATAAACTGACCTACTCTACCATAGAAAATAAAGGCTTTCTATGGTCAGGACGTGCCATGAGTTTGCTGTTCATTGACTACAGCTCTGTCTTCAATACCATAGTGCCATCTAAACTCATCACAAAGCTCACGACCCTTGGGGTGAACTCCTCTCTATGCAACTGGGTCATGGACTTCCTGATGGGTCGCCCCTAGGTGGCAACATTACCTCCGCCACAATGATCCTCATCACAGAGGCCCCAGAAGGGTGCATCCTAGGTCCCCTTCTGTATTCCCTGGATACCCGTGATTTTGTGGTTTCACACAGTTCCAACTCCGTTATCAAGTTCGCTGATGACACGACAGTAGTAGGCCTGATTACCAACAATGACGAGACGGCCTACAGAGAGGAGTTAGGCACTCTGACGGCGTGGTGCCAGGTAAACAACCTCTCCCTCAACATCAGCAAAATAAAGGAGCTGATTCAGGAGGAACCAGGTTGGGCACGCCCCATCCACATCAACGGTGCCATCGTGGAGACGATACAAAACGTAAAGTTCCTCGGCATACACATCTCTGATGAGCTGAAATGGTCAAACCACACGGACACCGTAGTGAAGCAGGCAAGGCAGCAACTCTTCAACCTCAACAAACATTTACCCTGCACACCCTCCAATGGACATTTATCATTGTTACAGCTGGAAATATGTATATATTATTAGTTTTTATTATTGTTTCATTCACTTCTCACTTCCCTCCCCTGCTGCTCCCCCCCTCTACGGACACTTACCCTGCACACCCTCCAATGGACATTTATCATTGTACAGTTGTAAATGTGTATATTATTATTATTATTCTGATTGTCTCATTCACTTCTATTTTATTGACCTGAACTGTAGGAGCTTGCAGCATAAAAACTGCACTGTAACCTGCGAATCAATCTGCGATCCTGTGCATGTGAATAACAAACTAATCTGATGTAAAATATTTAAAACAAAAATAAATACTATTTGAACCCTATTTGGTCTGCTACTGTCCAGGTGTTTGAGAGGTAAGTGCTGCTGTGCTGACCCGTATCCTGCAGTCCTGCCCTGTTCGTTGGTGTCATACAACTTTGTGCCACAGGGCTTACGTACGGGCTCACAGTCCTCGTCTGACCCGTCCTCGCAGTCATAGTCTCCGTTACACGACAGTCTCAACTTAATACATGCACCTTCACAAAGAGAGGGAGAGAGAGCGAGAAACACAGACAGACAGAAACGTGCATGATCAGTGTATGATGACAGTTTTATCAATTAATTCACTGCAATAGCACTACTGCAACTGTGTAAATTGTATTACTGTTAACTTAACTTTAGTCCATAGCTGCTCAGAGTAAACGTCCTGCCCTAAATGTAATATTGCCACCAGCTTTGATGCACACAGATTCAGCTTCATATTCGATCTGAAAAATGGAGGCACCATTGTGACAGCCCCTCCCTGCTCTGTCTACTGGGTTTTGCTGTGCTTACTTCCTGCAGGAGATTGGTGGGCGGAGTAGTAGAGGTGGGCGGAGCTGGGAGGGTCGTCAGTGCTGATGGGGCACACTTGTGAAATCTCAGCTGTGGCATAAAGCCACTGTTTCCCCATTCAGCAAGAGATCCCTCTCTCCATGTATACCTTTGGTTGTTTTGATGTAGCTGTGGCAGTTGACACATGTTGGGCAGTGTTAGTTCTTTGTTATTTTTTTTGTGGTGACCATGGCTGGGGCAGTTGTCTCAGGAGCACATCTGTGGCTCAGTGGGGTAACCAGCTTGCTAGGTGCTTTTTCTGTGACAGCGGGGTAAAGTGCATGAAGAATGAGGTTGAGCTAGTAATAGGTCTTGGGGAAGCTCCACTTGTTTTTTTGTTTTTTTTCTATCCTGTGTGGTTGACACTGATTCTGTTTTGTCTGGTTTGGGGTACTCAATTGGGGCGAGAGCAGGTTTTTTGTTCGTTGACTGTTTGACTATGGCTAACATTGAGTAATTATTCCAAGTCCTGAGGGAGGAGCTTCTGGATTGCTATACTAAAGATCAATTGTTATGAATTGCGACATATAACATGGAGATTGATGATAAATGTCTGAAAGAGACGGCCAAGTCCGTACTAAAGGCCAAGTCCGTACTAAAGGCCAAGTCCATACTAAAGGCCAAGTCCATACTAAAGGCCAAGTCCATACTAAAGGCCAAGTCCATACTAAAGGCCAAGTCCGTACTAAAGGCCAAGTCCGTACTAAAGGCCAAGTCCATACTAAAGGCCAAGTCCATACTAAAGGCCAAGTCAGTACTAAAGGCCAAGTCCGTACTAAAGGCCAAGTCCGTACTAAAGGCCAAGTCCGTACTAAAGGCCAAGTCCATACTAAAGGCCAAGTCCATACTAAAAGCCAAGTCAGTACTAAAGGCCAAGTCAGTACTAAAGGCCAAGTCCGTACTAAAGGCCAAGTCCGTACTAAAGGCCAAGTCCGTACTAAAGGCCAAGTCCGTACTAAAGGCCAAGTCCGTACTAAAGGCCAAGTCCGTACTAAAGGCCAAGTCCGTACTAAAGGCCAAGTCCGTACTAAAGGCCAAGTCCATACTAAAGGCCAAGTCCATACTAAAGGCCAAGTCAGTACTAAAGGCCAAGTCCGTACTAAAGGCCAAGTCCATCCTAAAGGCCAAGTCCGTACTAAAGGCCAAGTCCGTACTAAAGGCCAAGTCCATACTAAAGGCCAAGTCCGTACTAAAGGCCAAGTCCATACTAAAGGCCAAGTCCGTACTAAAGGCCAAGTCCGTACTAAAGGCCAAGTCCGTACTAAAGGCCAAGTCCGTACTAAAGGCCAAGTCCATACTAAAGGCCAAGTCCGTACTAAAGGCCAAGTCCGTACTAAAGGCCAAGTCCGTACTAAAGGCCAAGTCCGTACTAAAGGCCAAGTCCGTACTAAAGGCCAAGTCCGTACTAAAGGCCAAGTCCATCCTAAAGGCCAACTTGATTGAATCCGGCATTCTAATGGAGTTGTTTTCTCCTGGTTTGGCTACATTTCGGTCCACTCAAACAGCCATAATCCAATCTTATCTTTTGAACAGCAAAAATAACTGTTGTTGCTACAACTAGAGCATGATGGACTAAAACAGCAACAAGCGTTGGAAAAGGAGTTGGAGGTAGAAAGGTTTAAACCGGAAACGGAGTGTGCCAAACTGACGCTGCAACAAGTCCGTTTAGACTTGGTCTGTCACGCCCTGGCCTTAGTATTCTGTGTTTTCTTTATTATTTTGGTTAGGCCAGGGTGTGACATGGGTGATTTATGTGTTTTGTCTTATCTAGGGTTTTTGTAGTCTATGGGGTTGTTCAGTTGAGTGTTCTAGGTAAGTCTATGGTTGCCTGGAGTGGTTCTCAATCAGAGGCAGGTGTTTATTGTTGTCTCTGATTGGGAACCATATTTAGGCAGCCATATTCTTTAGGTATCTTGTGGGTGATTGTTCCTGTCTCTGTGTATTGCACCAGTTAGGACTGTTTTGGTTTTTCCACGTTTTCTTATTTTGTATAGTGTTCACGGTTTCATCTTTCATTAAAGATGTTTATAAATAACCACGCTACATTTTGGTCCTCCTCTCCTTCCCAGGAAGAAAACCGTTACATGGTCAGAGATGGTAAGCTCTCTGACATCTCTTAATGACAGTTACGGTGATTTCTCTGGAGTTCGTGCTCAGCTTTCCTTCAATGTAGCTGGAAAATTTAGGCTCCGGATGAAATTCAATGAAAAGGGTAGCAGATTCCACGAATTGGCCTGACACCGACCGTACATTGATGTTTCAATGTGTGCTAACTGGAAAGCACAAGAGGCCTCCTCGGCTCTTAACGTTGCTGACAGCCAAAACTAGGGCGAAGTTAAAGCTGCTGTGTTGCACGCCTATGAGATGGTTCCAGAAGGGTATCGCCAGTGGTTTAGAACCTGGAAAATAGCTAACAAACAGACTTTTGTTGAGTTCGCACGGGATTTGCACACCCAGTTTAATGGATGGTGCACTTCGTTAGATGTTACAACCTACGAGCAGTTGTGCTGGAGCAGTTCAAAGATTGTCTCTGACCGCCTTGCCACATACATAAATGAGCATAAGGTGCAGACCGCCTCTGGGGCTGCCGTGTTGGCTGATGAATATGTGTTGAGGCATAAAGGTCACTTTGGGGAACCCCGTTTTAGCAGTGATGGTTGTAGGGATAGTTTTGGGACTACATTTTTTCCTACTGGGCCTGACCTTGTCTCAAGGGTTGACTGTGGTTCCCATGTGAAGTCAGATCATGGCAAAATCTGCAATTACTGCCGTGGTAAAGGTCATTGGAAAAATGAATGCCCTGTCCTTAGCGTTAAAGCTAGGCCTTCTGGGGTTAATGTGCCCGTAAAGCCTATGGAATTAGCGACACCTGCTTCTAAGTTAAGGGATTCAAATGTTCCACCTCAGGACCAGTTAAAAGAACCATTGGGTATGGTTGACAGTGCATCCATCTATTAACCGTTCATTACTGAGGGTTACGTATCTCTGATAGGTAACCAAGAGAGTGTCCCGGATGAGCCCCCACTTGTTACAACCTGGCTGAAGATTGTAACAAATAATGGGAAACCACACACTCAGTAAAGGAATAACAAAATGAATTTATTCCATAAAGTAAACACTCTCAACAATAATCAGATGAGGCAGGAAGGTCAGTAAATTAGGTGTCAACTACCAAAGCCACAACAAAACAACCAAAGGTATGCATGGTGAGGAATCTCTTGCTGAATGGGGAAAAAGTGGCTTTAGCTGAGCTTTCACAACTGTGCCCCATCAGCACTGACGACCCTCCCAGCTCTGCCAACCTCTACTACTCCGTGAAATGCACCAGCCACTTTTTAACGCCTTATGAACAGGGTTGTTTCTGGTTTGGAGGGATGTGCTGTGTACCTTGATGATGTAGTTGTGTACAGTGATACATGGGAACAACACTTGTGCCGTGTAGCAGCACTGTTTGGTCGCCTGGCAGAAGCTCGACTTACCATTAACTTGGCAAAGTGTGAGTTTGCCCTGGCAACTGTGACATACCTTGGTGAAGTTGTCGGTCAGGGGGAAGTACGGCCGGTACGCGCTAAAGTTTTGGCCATTGATCATTATACTCATGTCCAACCACTAAAAAAGATCTCCAGTGTTTTTTTGGGATGGTCGGCTACAACCACAGTTTTGTAAGAATATTTAGACTGAGGCCGCACCCCTTACTGACTTGCTTAAGGCAAAGGCCAACTTTGTCTGGTCTCCATTATGTCAATGGTCCTTTGCGGATGTTAAAGCTCTTCTCAGTACTGCTCCTGCAGGAGATTGGTGGGCGGAGTAGGTGAGGTGGGTGGAGCTGGGAGGGTTGTCAGTGCTGATGGAGCACACTTGTCAAAGCTCAGCTCTGGCATAAAGCCACTGTTTCCCCATTCAGCAAGAGATTCCTCTCTCCATGTTGACATCTAATTTACTGACCTTCATCTGATTATTGTTGTGAGTGTTTACTTTATTTATGGAATAAATTAATTTTGTTATTCCTTTACTCAGTGTGTGGTTTCCCATTGTTTGTTACAATCTTGGGCCAGGTTGTAACACCATACACAGACATACTCATGGCTGTGACCTAATTGGGAGGTACAGTACCTGATTCACAAGTGAACTCAGTGCTGGAGCACTCAGAGGGCAGGGCCTGTTCACACACAGCATCACTGGTGCACGCCTGCTGCTCTCCTATTGGCTGTCCTTGACAGGGCTTCCCACCAAATTGGCCGAACACCTCCACACTCCGAGAACGGTGCTGCCAACATGACAGAGTTCAAACAGTTAAGGAGCATACAAACTTTCACTCATGCTTTTTAAGCCACGAATCATTTGAGTCTGACATTTGAGAAAAATGAGAGACTGGGAGGCCAAATTGCTAGGCCCTGATCTGTATATTTTATTAATCTGAGACCCACCCGTATCTTGGTGCAGCTGTTACAGGGGGTCCACTCAGACCAGCGGCTCCAGACACAGTCCACTGGGTCAGGGGGAGCCACCTTGACCTCCCGAGTGTCCCGTTTGCCTCTATGGGTTACACACATAAGGTTCAGAGCTCAGATTACTAGAACAAGTGTCCTCTTATTGTATTTTGTGTAATGAGAGAATAAACAAGAGTAATGAGAGTATTTTGTGTCAAATAGAGCATACGTACGTTCTGTTTTCATCACCAGACACGGACACAGACACAGCCACAGCACAGAACCCCAGGAGAAGAGCAGCAGCTACCTCAGTCCTCATAACGGCAGAATGATAAACAGAAGGTTGGTATATCTTGCTTTATATTTAAGGCCTTTCTGTTAATGATTGCAGAACAAATCGATAGTTTGGATCTTGATTTATGGAAAAACGCAACCCAGAGTGTTATCAGTGGACTCATGGTAGAGTTAGTGGACTATCCCCTATTTCACAATTTATTACAATTATTGTGTATTAGAATAAATGGACAGATTTTCGAAATACAGTGTATTTTGTATTTTTCTATCCAACATATTATCCCAACATATGATACATTTCTGAAATCCTCAAGACGTTTCCTGATCACACAAAAATGACAAATGTTAATATCATATTGATAGGAGGCATTACACACCATTTTGTGTACTCTGAGCCAAACCATATTTTCAATTTGGGACAGTTTATTTCTTGGTCTGACAAGTGAAAATCTAAACTATTGTTTCTAAATCCTTGTAGAGAAACCACATGATCAAAATCACATCACTTCATTGGTGTGACCTTATAGAGGAGGGAAAAGCAAGCTTCAAACACCTCTGTGAAGAACACAGTGAGATTAGTGACAGCTTTTTTTCTGTTTTGATGTTAAGGTTATAAAACTGTCATAAATAATGCACTGTGCCAAACTGTGATGTAAATGTGCATACTATGTACTGGTATTATGTTAAAAAAAATTGTTGTCCCGCTTTACCAACCATAGCTAGCTAAAGTAGCACAGCATAGCTAGCTAAAGTAGGACACATGGAGTAGCTAAAGTAGCACAGCATAGCTAGCTAAAGTAGGACAACATGGAGTAGCTAAAGTAGCACAGCATAGCTAGCTAAAGTAGGACAACATGGAGTAGCTAAAGTAGGACAGCATAGCTAGCTAAAGTAGGACAACATGGAGTAGCTAAAGTAGGACAGCATAGCTAGCTAAAGTAGGACAACATGGAGTAGCTAAAGTAGGACAGCATAGCTAGCTAAAGTAGGACAACATGGAGTAGCTAAAGTTGGACAACATGTAGTAGCTAAAGTAGGACAACATGTAGTAGCTAAAGTAGAACAGTCTTATAGGCTTTTCTAATGGATGAAAGAGATCCAGTTTACATCAGGGACCACCTGTACTCTGGTTAGGCAGAGCTCTGGTTCTCATAGCACTATATCCTGTTTAATTTACATTTATTGGCACCAAACATAACTATTGTAGGCCTACTGTATCTACCATGAACAAATTATTACAATTAGCTACGTCTAACATCTGCAAACGTATTGATGCAAGAGTGTTACTGGAAAATGTACTCTGTCGCCCTGACCACTGGAGTTTGTTGAAATAGAAGAGCAAATAGTTGCTTTGTTTGTAGAAACTTGTGACGCAATGGTATTATTGACAAGATAAAAGTCCAACAACATTTTTGGGCCAGTTTTCCATTCTGGGAAAGCATTCCCATTAAACTGTTTTTAGTCCAGGCTGGACTAGGCTTAGTCTGTGTTTTGAAACCTGGCCCTAAATCATTTATAAAATAGCCTCCAACACTCTACTCAACAAATTGGATGCAGTCTATCACAGTGCCATCCGTTTTGTCACCAAAGCCCTATATACTACCCACCACTGCGACCTGTACGCTCTCGTTGGCTGGCCCTCGCTTCATACTCGTCGCCAAACCCACTGGCTCCAGGGCATCTACAAGTCTCTGTTAGGTAAAGCCCTGCTTTATCTCAGCTCACTGGTCACCATAGCAGCACCCACCCATAGCACGCGCTCCAGCAGGTATATCTCACTGGTGACCCCCAAAGCCAATTCCTCCTTTCTTTCCAGTTCTCTGCTGCCAATGACTGGAACGAACTGCAAAAATCACTGAAGCTGGAGACTCATATCTCCCTCACTAGCTTCAAGCACCAGCTGTCAGAGCAGCTCACAGATAACTGCACCTGTACATAGCCCATCTGTAAACAGCCCATCTATCTACCTCATCCCCATTCTGTATTTATTTATCTCGCTCCTTTGCACCCCAGCATCTCTACTTGCACATTAATCTTCTGCACATTGCTATATTGCAATTACTTCGCCACCATGACCTATTTATTGCCTTACCTCCCTTATCTTACCTCATTTGCACTCACTGTATATAGACTTTTTTTCCCCACTGTATTATTGACTGTGTGTTGGTTTATTCCATGTGTAACTCTGTGTTGTTGTATGTGTCGAACTGCTGTGCTTTATTTTGGCCAGGTCGTAGTTGTAAATGAGTACTTGTTCTCAACTAGCCTACCTGGTGAAAAAAAATAATAATAATGTCCCTCCACAAACAGGGAGGGCCATCTGTGTCTCTAATGTGTGTCGTTTAACAAATGTCCACAAGGTGGCAACCCTAGACTGATCTGAAGTCTGTGGAGATCATTTTGCCTCTGTCTGTCTGAAACTGTAAACTCATGCATTACAGCGGCTTTTAAAACAACCTGCAACAACATTACAAATGTTCCACTCTGGTTCTTTTTCCTCATCTTTTTGTGTCATATTTAAAAACATTTGCAATCACTGCAATGTCTGTTTATATTTGCTGCCCTCCTGTAGGCATTTATGGAAAAAACACAGTAGGCCTAATGAGCAACATGACTAAAGTACAGTACATTAACACATAGCCTAACACAAAAAAAGTTTGCTTCTGAGAACATTTCAGAATGTTCTACAGAGTGATCTAGCCGTCATGTGATCTGATCGTTCAGGAAGCAGGAGTTTTCTGTGCTGAGAGAGAAGAGAAGAGAGAACAAGAGATGTTAGGGCAAGAGAGAGAAAGGCTCATTGTCAGCACGGTATGCTAATGGATGGAAGCTCTTTTACACTGAAGGGGTTTGTTTAAGCCTGGTTTGATCAATATTGATTTATGTTTTATTTAATGGTGGATTATTTCATGTTGAAGAAATGTTGGTCACATATTTATTGTGAGTATTGTTATGTGCGTAAAAGTGTAATTATTTGGTTTATGTACTGACCTTATGTCATGAAATAAAACTCCCAGCCCAAGCTGCTAGCAATTGATGAAGAGTTAGCAGTAAGCTGCGAGCAATTCTTTAACCAAAGCAACCCTCCTTTTAACCACCACCGCCCCTCCAGTCAATTTGGAGGCTGCCCGCTCCTGACTCCTCCTTTCCTCCCCTCTACCTTTCCTGCCCTCTTCCCTGAGCCGTGATAAATGTCAGGCAGAGAGAGAGAGGTAGAACAGAGGCCATCTGGCCAGGGTGTGTGTGTACACGCCGTGCATGCGTGTGTGTCTCTCTCTTAGGTCCTGCCTGAGAGGCACAAATATGTGCTGAAGTCACCATTTTTCATCGGGCTCTGTTTCCTCCCAGCCTTCTCAGGAAGCCAGAGGGGAGGCAAGGTGCTGCTTGGTCAAGGTTTCTCCTCACTAGAAAGACTTCCTGATTTAGAGGGGGGGTTGGGTCAGTGTCATCAGCAGCAACAGAGTTTGAGCAATGATGTATAACATTATAGGATATGTAGAAACATCTCTACTCAAAAGAAGTAAGAAAGTGAAAAGATGAATCATAGTTCAAAGCCAGCAATGGTTCAACATCACCATTTCTGAGAGAGAAAAAAATGCTTTATACTCTGTCTTCCATATGGGGTGGCAGCCAAAGAGCCATGGGACCCAGTCAGATAATAAACCAGTCCAGGATTCAAAGTAGACATTCAGGGAGACCAGGATGAGAAGCATATCAACTTTTCCTCTGGCACAGTCAGAAGACTAAAATAAGAAAAACAGTCAAAGGAAGAAGACTCCCTCAATTATGGAGTTAATTGTCTTCTTTGGGTCCAGGCTGTGATCTGATTGGCTCCTTTGAGTTCAGGCTGTGATCTGATTGGCTACTTTGGGTCCAGGCTGACACTGTGGTCAGGTGGCCAGAGGTGATGCCAGAAGTCACTCCTCACATTGTTCCTGCAGGGACTGGAGCCTTCCTGTGGTATACTTGAGTCAGCTGCACTGCTGTGGACATGGCTATTGGCTAGTTCCCAGGTACAATTGGTTTTAAATAATTACATAGAACTCTTACTCATCACATTCAGCAGAATTTCATCAGCAGAATAATTTATCAGAATAATTTAGTTGAATCATTTAGTAGAATCATTCAAATCATGGCTAATACATCAATATGAATTGGTATCTCTTGTTTGGATCCTATTCGTGGCAGGTTTGGCAACACATTGCCTTCATAGTGCACTACTACAGAGCCCTGGTCAAAAGTAGTACACTATTTAAGGAGCCATTTGAGATGCAGTCTTGATGTCTGTTCACTAAATCACATTCCCCAAATATAGACTGTGGAATGTTTATTCAACTTTGTGTGTTGTTGTTATCTCTGTCACCACAGACGTCAGTTCAATGTCTAGTTTTGATTTACATTTGTTTGAGTTGTCAACTAATGTGAATTCAGCATGAAATCAACAAATAATATCACCATGCCATTGGATTTATGTTTAAAATTGGGTGAAAAAATACTAAATGCTCCTACACTGACTTTGCAAATCCAATTAGTTTTCCACGTTGATTCAACATCGTCACATAGATTTTGGGGTTTGAAATGATGTGGAAACAAGGTTGATTCAACAGTTTTTGCCCAGTGGGTGGATACTAGACAGGGAAGTTGGGACATGTATCTGTGGTCAGAAGTGTCCCAATAGTGTTCTTGTTATTGGGTGTGCTTCACAACTAAATGGAATGGAAGTGATTTCTATTCAACAGAAATATGAAACACCATTTTTTTCCCCAGACACCAGAGTCATTGAAAGAAGAATGAACTTGTCACCATTGACAGATTTGATAGAGGGCATTGTTCTGTGTCTACATTGAATATGCCTATAGGATACTATGTGTCTCGTACACATGCGTCTACATCTGTTTCGTAAAGATTCTATATCTATTGCTGAATGGAAAATAGTTCTACACGCCCACGGTAATTCCACCCTAACCTGTATCATATGTGGTGGGTTGACATAACAGAATCGTGCTGATACACTCCACTAGCCCTGACTGGCCATTTCTCAAATGGCACCCTATTCCCTTTATAGTGAACTACTTTTGACTAGAGTACTTTTTGTTGTTGTTGATTTATTTGACCATTTAAAAGCACAATACAACCACGTGGACACAATGCATTTAAAAATGATTGAAGATGACACAAAAAAGTTGTAAAACACATTTCCGTTCTTGTCGTGTTGAAAACAGAATATCAAATCAAATCAAATGTATTTATATAGCCCTTCGTACATCAGCTGATATCTCAAAGTGCTGTACAGAAACCCAGCCTAAAACCCCAAACAGAAAGCAATGCAGGTGTAGAAGCACGGTATGCATACACAAGATTAGAACATGACAACAAAATACACATCATCAAATTAAAGTGTATTGGTCGCGTACACAGATTTGCAGATGTAATAGCAGGTGCAGTGAAATGCTTGTGTTACCAGCTCCTGCAGGGCAGGAGAACGTCTCTCAAAAACAATACAAATACACACATAATCAAATCAAAGATCAAATCAAGAAATGACAGAATGAATCCAATAAACAACCCAGAGTAGCTATACTAGAGTGAGAATGTGTCAGAATCCAGAATATAAATACGTGGTGTGTATAGAGAGTATATACTTCATATACTGTATAGACTTCAGATGCAATCGTTAGGCAAGTGTAATTTCAGTGTAGGAAAGGATGAAACAGCGTCTGTGTAGTAAGTACAGACAGTAGTTTAAATCCCCTCGCACAGTCTCCGCAGCCGGACAACTTTCTCATGGCTTCTGGAGGGAAATGCTGTAGGAATGCTCGACCGGTGTCGCTCATTCAGCGACAGAAACTTTCAACCTGTTCTCCCGTTACGCGGTCTGAGACACCGAAGCCTCCCACCATTAGCTCTGACATATTGAAAACCCTAGTCAATGGCGACTCCATTACCCGCAGTATTAGACTTAAAACGAATCATCCAGCGATCATATATTGTTTACCAGCGGGCAGGGCTACTGACGTTAAGGCTAATCTGAAGATGGTGCTGGCTAAAGCTAAAACTGGCGAGTGTAGAGAGTATAGGGATATTGTTATCCACGTCGGCACCAACGATGTTGGGATTAAAAAGTCAGAGGTCACCAAGCGCAACATAGCTTCAGCGTGTAAATCAGCTAGAAAGATGTGTCGGCATCGAGTAATTTTCTCTGGCCCCCTCCCAGTTAGGGGGAGTGATGAGCTCTACAGCAGAGTCTCACAACTCAGTCGCTGGTTGAAATCTGTTTTCTGCCCCTCCCAAAAGATAGAATTTGTAGATAATTGGCCCTCTTTCTGGGACTCACCCACAAACAGGAACAAGCCTGGCCTGCTGAGGAGTGACGGACTCCATTCTAGCTGGAGGGGTGCTCTCATCTTATCTACCAACATAGACATGGCTCTAACTCCTCTAGCTCCACAATGAAATAGGGTGCAGGCCAGGCAGCAGGCTGTTAGCTAGCCTGCCAGTTTAGTGGAGTCTGCCACTAGCACAGTCAGTGTATTCAGCTCAGCTATCCCCATTGAGACCGTGTCTGTGCCTCGACCTGGGTTGGGCAAAACTAAACATGGCGGTGTTCGCCTTAGCAATCTAACTAGGATAAAAACCTCCTCCATTCCTGCCATTATTGAAAGAGATTGTGATACCTCACATCTCAAAATAGGGCTACTAAATGTTAGATCCCTCACTTCCAAGGCAGTTATAGTCAATGAACTAATCACTGATCATTATCTTGATGTGATTGGCCTGACTGAAAAATGGCTAAAGCATGATGAATTTACTGTGTTAAATGAGGCCTCACCTCCTGGTTACACCCGTAAAGGCGGAGGTGTTGCTTACATTTATGATAGCAAATTTCAATTTACAAAACCTCCCCCGATGTTTTCGTCTTTTGAGCTTCTAGTCATAAAATCTATGCAGCCTATGCAGCCTATCACCTTTTATATCTACTGTTTACAGGCCTCCTGGGCCATATACAGCGTTCCTCAATGAGTTCGCCGGAATTCCTATCGGATGCTGTAGTCATGGCAGATAATATTCACATTTTTGGTGACTTTAATATTCACATGGAACAGTCCACAGACCCACTCCAAAAGGCTTTCGGAGCCGTCATCGACTCAGTGGGTTTTGTCCAACATGCCTCCGGCCCTACTCACTGCCACAGTCATACTTTGGACCTAGTTTTGTCCCGTGGAATAAATGTTGTGGATCTTAATGTTTTTCCTCATAATCCTGGACTATCGGACCACCATTTTATTATGTGTGCGATCGCAACAAATAATCTGCTCAGACCCCAACCAAGGATCATGAAAAGTCATGCTATAAATTCTCAGACAACCCAAAGATTCCTAGATGCCCTTCCAGACTCCCTCCGCCTACCCAAGGACATCAGAGTACAAAAATCAGTTAACCAGTTAACCAATCAGTTAATCAGGGCGTGCCTGGGGGGTTAGTCTAGTTTATTATTTCTGTGTGGGTGTTCTAGTTTTCATGTTTCTATGTTGGTGATTTGTATGATTCCCAATTAGAGGCAGCTGGTAATCGTTGTCTCTAATTGGGGATCATATTTAAGTAGTGTTTGTTCCCACCTGTGTTTGTGGGATATTGTATTTTGAGTAAGTGTATGTAGCACCTCTGTAGTCACGGTTCGTTGTTCATTTATTGTTTTTGTTAAGTTTCACTATTAATAAATGATGTGGAACTCAACATTCGCTGCGCCTTGGTCCGTTTCTACAAACGATCGTGACACTTGCACAATACCCTAGCTGCAGTTGCACCCCTAAAAACAAAAAACATTTGTCATAAGAAACTAGCTCCCTGGTATACAGAAAATACCCGAGCTCTGAAGCAAGCTTCCAGAAAATTGGAATGGAAATGGCACCACACCAAACTAGAAGTCTTCCGACTAGCTTGGAAAGACAGTACCGTGCAGTATCGAAGACCCCTCACTGCTGCTCGATCATCCTATTTTTCCAACTTAATTGAGGAAAATAAGAACAATCCAAAAATGTATTTTTGATACTGTCGCAAAGCTAACTAAATAGCAGAATTCCCCAAGAGAGGATGGCTTTCACTTCAGCAGTGATAAATTCATGAACTTTATTGAGGAAAAGATCATGATCATTAGAAAGCTAATTACAGACTCCTCTTGTCCTGAGTCTTCACAACTCTGCCAGGACCTAGGATCAAGAGAGACACTAAAGTGTTTTAGTACTATATCTCTTGACACAATGATGAAAATAATCATGGCCTCTAAACCTTCAAGCTGCATACTGGACCCTATTCCAACTAAACTATTGAAAGAGCTGCTTCTTGTACTTGGCCTTCCTATGTTGAACATAATAAACGGCTCTCTATCCACCGGATGTGTACCAAACTCACTAAAAGTGGCAGTAATAAAGCCTCTCTTGAAAAAGCCAAACCTTGACCCAGAAAATATAAAAAACTATCGGCCTATATCAAACCTCCCATTCCTCCCAAAAAATGTTGGAAAAGCTGTTGCGCAGCAACTCACTGCCTTCCTGAAGACAAACAATGTACACGAAACGCTTCAGTCTGGTTTTAGACCCCATCATAGCACTGAGACTGCACTTGTGAAAGTGGTAAATTACCTTTTAATGGCGTCAGACCGAGGCTCTGCAACTGTCCTCGTGCTCCTAGACCTTAGTGCTGCTTTTGATACCATCAATCACCACATTCTTTTGGAGAGATTGGAAACCCAAATTGGTCTACACAGAGAAGTTCTGGCCTGGTTTAGATCTTATCTGTCAGAAAGATATCAGTTTGTCTCTGTGGATGGTTTGTCCTCTGACAAATCAAATGTATATTTTGGTCTTCCTCAAGGTTCCGTTTTAGCACCACTATTGTTTTTACTATATTTTACCTCTTGGTGATGTCATTCGGAAACATAATGTTAACTTTCACTGCTACAGTGGGGCAAAAAAGTGTTTAGTCAGCCACCAATTGTGCAAGTTCTCCCACTTAAAAAGATGGGAGAGGCCTGTAATTTTCATCATAGGTACACTTCAACTATGACAGACAAAATGAGAAGAAAAAAATCCAGAAAATCACATTGTAGGATTTTTAATGAATTTATTTGCAAATTATGGTGGAAAATAAGTATTTGGTCACCTACAAACAAGCAAGATTTCTGGCTCTCACAGACCTGTAGGAGGACGGGTGGCCGTATAACAAGAACGTGGAGGATGGGTGGGTGTATAACGAGAACGTGGAGGTTGGGTGGGTGTATAATGAGAACGTGGAGGACGGGTGGGCGTATAATGAGAACGTGGAGGACGGGTGGGCGTATAATGAGAACATGGAGGTTGGGTGGGCGTATAACGAGAACATGGAGGACGGGGGGCGTATAACGAGAACGTGGAGGACGGGTGGGCGTATAACGAGGATGTGGAGGACGGGTGGGCGTATAACGAGGATGTGGAGGACGGGTGGGCGTTTAACGAGGATGTGGAGGATGGGTGTGCGTATAACGAGGATGTGGAGAACGGGTGGGCGTATAACGAGGATGTGGAGGACGGGTGGGCGTATAACGAGGATGTGGAGGACGGGTGAGCGTTTAACGAGGATGTGGAGGATGGGTGGGAATATAATGAGGATGTGGAGGACGGGTGGGCGTATAACGAGGATGTGGAGGATGGGTGGGCGTATAACGAGGATGTGGAGGATGGGTGGGCGTATAACGAGGATGTGGAGGATGGGTGGGCGTATAACGAGGATGTGGAGGATGGGTGGGCGTATAACGAGGACGTGGAGGACGGGTGGGCGTATAACGAGGATGTGGAGGATGGGTGGGCGTATAACGAGGATGTGGAGGATGGGTGGGCGTATAACGAGGATGTGGAGGATGGGTGGGCGTATAACGAGGATGTGGAGGATGGGTGGGCGTATAACGAGGACGTGGAGGACGGGTGGGCGTATAATGAGAACGTGGAGGACGGGTGGCCGTATAATGAGAACGTGGAGGACGGGTGGGCGTATAATGAGAACGTGGAGGACGGGTGGGCATATAATGAGAACGTGGAGGACGGGTGGGCGTATAATGAGAACGTGGAGGATGGGTGGGCGTATAATGAGAACATGGAGGATGGGTGGGCGTATAATGAGAACGTGGAGGACGGGTGGGTGTATAACGAGGATGTGGAAGATGGGTGGGTGTATAACGAGGATGTGGAGGACGGGTGGGCGTATAATGAGAACGTGGAGGACGGGTGGGGTGTGTAATGAGAACGTGGAGGACGGGTGGGCGTATAATGAGAACGTGGAGGACGGGTGGGCGTATAATGAGAACGTGGAGGACGGGTGGGCGTATAATGAGAACGTGGAGGACGGGTGGGCGTATAATGAGAACGTGGAGGACGGGTGGGCGTATAACGAGGATGTGGAGGATGGGTGGGCGTATAATGAGAACGTGGAGGACGGATGGGCGTATAATGAGAACGTGGAGGACGGGTGTTGAAATCACATTAGGGACAACTTATGCATTTTACCTAATTAGCAACTTTACAACTACTTAACATGCTAGCTAACCCTTCCCCTAAGCCTAACCTTAACTCTAACCTTAACCCCTAATCCTAACCTTAACTCCAACCCCTAACCTTAACCCCTAAACCTAACCTTAACTCTAACCCCTAACCTTAACCCCTAACACCTAGCCTAGCTAACATTTGTCACCTAGCTAATGTTAGCCACAACATATTGGAATTCATATAAGATATCATATGTATTGCAAATTCGTAACAAATTGTACGAATTGCAATTAGTAACATATCATACAAATTGTAATTCCTAAAATATCATAAGAAATGGATGATGGATATCCACAAATGACAAAACGTAACATATCAAATTAAATGGAGAGAAACAGATTTACATTTACTATGTTACGTCTACCCCTGAGTCCGGGTTGGTCTTAAAGCATTTTGCCCATTAACCAATCAGGGGCCCACAAGGCTCTGGTGAAAAGTAGTGCACTGTAGGGGATACGGTTCCATTTGGGACGAAGCCACTGGCTATCCATTCCAGAGGTCACAGGAACGGGAAAAAGGGAAAAGAGGTTCTTCCTCAGCTTGACAGCGATCTGGTTCAGAGACACTCTTCTCCCTAACTCCTCCTAAACAACATCCTCTGTCAGCAGATCTACACAGGAAACCTAGCCAGGAAGGAAAGCTTCCCTCTATCTAATTCTCTCCCCTAATCTGTCTCATAAGGCTAGTCTGGAATCACACACACGGACACATACACGCACGCGCACACACACACACACACACACACACACACACACACACACACTAGGGTGGCTGTGAAATGCTACTTCAACAACCACTTTCATTCTACTGTCATCATGCCCAGTGTGAACAATAGAAGCGTAAGATTAAAAAAATAAAAAATGAACTGATATCCTACTCTTCCTTTTTCTCTGAAGGAGGTTCTGACAAAATGCTGCCCTATGCAACATGTGTTACTGAAATAGTTTCACTTAATGGAAATTGCATTTCAAATATTTGTCTTTGGCCTAACAGGCCTACTAAATTTGGGTCAAACAAACCTGGGGCAGTGCAGTGGGGAATTATTAAATGTTTTCATCTGCAAAACATCAGAAAATATCTGATATGTTCTTATAGGCTTAGGCTACACAGATCCCAAGCAGTATGGCCCAAATATTAGAATGTACATTTAGAGAGCAGTTACATTGATTTGCATAAAACTAAAGGCAACATCAGAAGGGTATACTAGTACAAAGTATGTTTAATGAGTTAGCCAGCTAACTTTGATGAACAGACAGAAATAGCTAGATGTTCTTGTTCATTAGGAAAGCTAAACTTAGATATGTGTTTTTGGTTGTTGACTCAATTAGACCATTCCCATTTCAAGCAAATTTTTCTGAGAAATGTAAAGTTATTTCAAAATATTTAGGCAAGTTAGCTGGCTAACTCATTCATTCTGCTTTGTAGTATGCCTCTCTTGTTGCGATGTGGTGTGAGAATGAAATAATGCTTTCATGTCAATCATATTGGTCTCATCATTGGTTGGTGTAGATTTGGGGGCTGCAAGGGGTTAAATTGGGAGGTTGCATGATCCTGCTGCTGTGGGGGAGTAGCCAATTCACTGCATAGCGGCACATCTCAGTGGTAACATCTGATTCCAACAAGTCTTTGAAAAGCTGCGTTTGATTTAACCCTCATAGCGGACAGGAGACGTGTCGACGGGGAAGGTAATATTTTCATGACATTCAGAACGCTGGAAGACAAACCTCGAATATGAAGAATTCTGTCTGGAGCGCTTGTTAACGGTACGTGACAGCCACATTCTTTCGCAGCCACAAATTTACCAGGCAGGGATCGCAATTTGTGTTGTCTTGTCACGGAGTCCTATATGAAATGATACATTTGGGATGATATTTGTGACATGTTTTACATGCTGAATCAAAGAAACTCAAGAAAGCCCCCTGGTTTTTCTATTAGTTCCAGCTGTGCGCACGTCACTGGTAATTGTGGGAGTTCGCTATTTTTCATGCCGAAAATGTACTTCGGCTGAATAACGGATCGCCTTGTCTGTCTTGTTGAATGTAAGGCTAAAACGACGTTCAAATCATATTTTGGCCACCTTGGCTGTTTATCCATCATGGTTAATATTTGTCCTATTGCGCAACCAGATGTATTCCTGTCCTCCCTATTGCCTACTGCTATTTATGACTGCATCTTTGAGTTTATAAAACACAATACAAATAGCTGCCTTTTTTATCCCTAGTAGACGGTTATTGTTTCCCTGTAGTCTTTGTCTGTAGTCCAGGCCACTGTCTGTACCCACAGTGGGCCTATAGGCTGAAGTGCATTTCACTATTCCATTGAGTATGTGATTAATCCCATGATCTCCTCCAGATGTGCTGAATCTCTCTCTCTCTCCAGCAATTCTGCTGACTTGGTGAAAAAACACTATGGATTCAGTCTATGCATTTGGGCAAGATGGCCAATGTTCATGTTGATTCCCTGGCAGCTTTCAAATGGCTTCTAGCTATTTGTTATGCGTCTGGTTCTTCTTTCACTTCTAAAGCTGTGGAAATGCCAATGGTTTTTGTCTGTTCTTAGACTGGGGGCAGGTTTTTCACGCAGTGTGTCAGCCAGGTTAGTTAACATGCTGACATTGAGAAGTTGTATTTTATTAGTGTTTTCTATAGTCGCTGACCCCACAACTTATCTGGGGCAAAGTTACCTGGACTGTCACTCCTTGGTAGTTATAGACCAGCTAAGATCATGTGGGTCGTGTCACCACCCCTAAACTATTTCAGTCTTCAACCTTCCTGTCTGACAGTATCCCAAATTGTCCTCTTCTCACCCATTACTGGAGGTCCTTTGTCTTGTCACACACACATAAACCCCAGTGTTTTCCCTATATTCATTTAGCAGCGTCAGGCCTTCCCATATAATACATTTTGTATTTCTTATAGTTTTTGTTGAAGAATTTATAATGTTTGAGTCCCTCCAATAGCATAAGAACACAGCATAAGCGACGGTATGTGTAGAATTGCAGGAAATTAGCTTTAAAACAGCAATATTCTCAGCCCCTTGCCAAAATTTGTAGAATCGCAGGAAATTGGCTTTAAAACGGCAACATTCTTTGGCCAAGAGGATTGCCTCTAAAAATGTAGGACTGTCCATTGGCCACACCCCCTATCACACCACCACGCTAACTTTGTCACCACTGCTGAAAAAAATCTTGGGGGTAACAGTCACAAACAGTGTGGTGTGATGTGAACCATAGCTGAACCAATCAGTCATGAGGTATGATCTGGGATGTGATTGGTATGGTATCTAACTCCTAATTTATTTAGAAACTAGGCTTAATTGTCTTCTCTGTGCTGGAGGCCCACTAAACACACATGTAATGAATAAGAACACTTGCACTCAGTGACAGATGGGACCAGCGACTCCGTAAGTCTTTAAGCGGAGGACTCAACCAAACCCTGCTGTCTCCGACTGCATCAGCTATCATGTCATGACTGGAAAACAGCAGCGTCCAGAAGTTTTAACTCTGAACATGGTAGCGCTAGAAAGCATTTCATCTGACTTGGCTTTAGAAGAGCTGCATACTTCTCATAGTGGAAGTTTAAACAGTTCAATCTCTTTGACAGCCTCCAGTCTCTGTCATTGTTTTAATGTTACTGTGATTACCTGACATCAGGTTAGAGCTCAGAATGGACTTTACTTGATGAGCGTTGGATTAATGTTAGCTACTCTTCAGCAGTCACTGACTGTGCTTTGGGTTTTAAAAGTGCCTGTAGACTGTCAGCTTTCTGCTTGTTTTCAGGAAATGGACTGTTTTTATGAGTAACCCCCCCCCAGACTAGCACAGAGGGAGGGCGAGCAAGGATTACAAGAGGCATCTATGTAAAGGGGAGGGAATTCAACTTGAGCTGTGTCAAACAGGAGGTTCTTGGCCTTGCATGTCTCCCTATTCCAGAGTTATGATGATGTTTGTTGAAGGAGTTTAGCCAGCCTGGAGACATACACTGAGTATACCAAACATTAGGAACAACTTCCTAATATTTGACCTCAGAACGGCCTCAATTCGTCTAGGCATGGACTCTACAAGGTGTCGAAAGCGTTCCACAGGGATGCTGGCCCATGCTGACTCCAATGCTTCCCACAGTTGTCATTTGGGGGGTGGACCATTCTTGATACACACAGGAAACTGTTGTGTGTGTGTGAACCCCAGCCGCGGTGCTGTTTTTGACACAAACTGGTGCGCCTGGCACATAACCTTTTTTTCAAACGCATTTAAATATTTTGTCTTGCCCATTCACCCTCTGAATGGCACACATACACAATCCATGTCTCAAGGCTTAAAAATCATTCTTTAACCTGTCTCCTCCCCTCCATCTACACTGATTTTTGAAGTGGATTTAACAAGTGTAATAGTGTAGTCCTCTAAGGGATCATAGCTTTCACCTGGTCAGTCTGTCAAGGAAAGAGAAGGTTCTTAATGTTTTGTATGCTCAGTGACATTGACAAGTTGTTTGCATTTTGGTCTATCATGATGATTCCCATCTGAGGTTTTATAGGGTAGACCTGCAGTTGCTGAGGGAGAATTGCAAGCTGTACTGTCATGTTGTCCTTAGGTGTGTGTCATTAAGAGCTAACTGGAGCACTTGGTCATCATGGGATCTGTCAGTTTTAACGCCAACCAGCTAGCGTAAGATGAACCTTTAATAGCTCAACCTTGGGTCGCTCCAAATCTTTGCTCTGCCAGAGTGAGTCGTCGGCTTATTCAGCTTTTAAACACCCAGCCTCTTGCCTATGCTCGTCTCAGACTTGGACTGGTGGTGTTCTGGACAATACCCCTGTGGCTGTGGGAATCTGACTGAAACAGGAAGTGCGTGTGTGTGGCCAGTTGCACAACTCTTTTTGATGCCCTCTAGGTGTTTCTCTCTCTCTCTCCCACACACTCAATATTAATTAAAGAGCCCACTGAATTCAATGGCAGTTCCATTACCTGCGATCACCGTTGCTACATAAAGCACATGGTTCACAGCAAGGCTACAACAAGGGTCAAAATGGTGTGCTCCTTATGCGTGGTTAGTAGGAACAAGGTACTGGGGTCATGACTCTTGGTTGTTGATCATTAAAGTGATATTACTTTTTATGATGCCCACAAAACCCGTAATGGACAATATTCCGGTAGTACAAGCCAGCGAAAGCTGTTGGTCTTTAAAATGTTTTGAGCTGTAATGTCTTCTGTTATCATTCTTTTATCACTAGAAATGTTTTTGTATTTCACCTTAAATTTTCCTGAAAGCTTAACATCGGCGTGTCATTGCATTATGTGTCACACTCCTTCCTCTCAACCCTCCTTCAGGCACATAACTGAGCATATGCGAGTGCTGAACCTCTTTGCTCAGTTAACCCCTCCCCCTGCCTGAGTGACCGGAGCTGCCGCCTCATCAGGTTTACCCGTTCTGTCTGCCTGTCCCAACTCCTGTAAGGCTGGCCCCCCAACCCACCATGTCTACGGAAGTGGCGCGCAATACACCTGTCGTCCCAGCCGACCCCTCCAGCACTCCCTCCCCCACAACAAGCATCCCCACCACCCCTTCCACAGCACCAGCCAAGACCCCCTTCAAGAAAGAGAAGAAGAAAGGTATTGTATGTAAGGGCCACTCCCTCTCTTCCCACATGTGAGGGATTTGGTGGTAAGGGCTGAACAGCCTTGTTCTGTGACCTCCGACTTTACCTATTTTGACTCGGCATATTTTGATTTCTATGCTTGTGGTGTGATGTTTGAGGCTATGTCATAAAATAAATACAGTAGAATAAGAGGGCATGCTCAACCGGATAGAAAGTGAAAATCAATCGGTTTAATATCCTTCTCTCATACCTCTGTCCAGCTCCAGAGAAGACTGATGAGTACCTGCTGTCCCGGTTCCAGGGTGATGGTGTGAGGTACAGGGCCAAGCTGATTGGCATCGATGATGTCCCAGAGGCCCGAGGGGACAAGATGAGCCAGGACTCCATGATGAAACTCAAGGTACCACATATCATGATGCAACCGCTACAGTACACTTACTGTTACGCATCTACACTCAGTGGTCAGTTTATTAGGTACACCCATCTAGTGCCAGGTCGGACCACTGAATTCTTTGGGGCATGGAAACGGTATCACCGGGACCTAACATGTGCCAGGAAAACATTCCCCTCACCATTCCAACACCACCTGCTTGTACCGTTGACACCAGGCAGGATGGAGCCAGGGCTGCTTATGCCAAATCCTGACTCTGCCATTGGCATGACGCAACAGGAATCTGGATTCATTTGACCAAGTTATGTTTTTCCACTCTTAAATTGTCCAGTGTTGGTGATTGCGTGGCCATTGGAGCCGCTTCTTGTTTTTAGCTAATAGGAGTGGAACCCGGTGTGATCTTCTGCTGCAATAGCCAGTCCGTGACAAGGATCGATGAGTTGTGCGTTCCGAGATGCCCTTCTGCACACCACTGTTGTACCAAGCTGAGTTTGTGGGCACACCTGTTAGCTGAGCTGAGTTTGTGGGCGCGCCTGTTAGCTTTCATGATTCTTGCCAGTCTCCTTCGACCTCATCAACGAGCTGTTTTCGGCCACAGGACTGCCACTGACAGGATGTTTTTTGTTTGTCGCTTCATTCTCCATAAACCCTAGACACTGTAGTGTGTGAAAAGCCCAAAAGGCTGGCCGTTTCTTAGATACTGGAACTGGCGCGCCTGGCACCGACGATCATGCCACCCTCAGTCGCTTTTGTCACTCATTTTCCCATTCAAACGTTCAATCCAACAGTGCTAATATAGCAAGCCAAGGTTACGTGACTGCCTGTAAGAGCAAACCGTTTTTGTGAAAGGGGTAGTGTACCTAATAAACTTGCAATCCTCACTTACCTAAATACTACCCATAATGACAAAGTGAAAACATGTTTTAGGAATTCTTAAATGAAATACAGAAATTTCATTTGCATAAGTATTCACACCCTGGAGTCACCTTTTGCAGCAATTACAGCTGTGAGTCCTCTGGGTAAGTCTAAGCTTTCCACACCTGGATTGTGCAATATTTGCCCCATTATGCTGTTCAAAATGTTAAGTCAAAACTGTAACTCGGCTACTTGGGAACATTCACGGTGTTCTTGGTAAGCAACTTGAGTGTAGATTTGGCCTTGTTTTAGGTTATGGTCCTACTGAAAGGTGAATTCATCTCTCCATGTCTGGTGGAAAGGAGACTGAACCATGTTTTCCTCTAGGATTTTGCTTGTGCTTAGCTCCATAGTTTTTTTTTAAATCCTGAAACTCCTGTCCTTTTACAATTACAGGCATACCCATAACATGACACAGCCACTCCTATGCTTACACATATGGAGGGTGGTACTGATTCATCTTCTTGGGTATGACTCTAAAAGCTTGGCACACCTGTATTTAGGGAGTTTTTCCCCATTATGCTTGGGGCAAATCCAATACAACACAATCAGCTAAATTAATTGCTTTGACATTTTTTTGCAGCATTACTGGAATATTCTCATTTTGTACAGATTTCCTTTTCACTCTGTTATTTAGGTTAGTATTTTGGATTAACTACAATGTTGATGCCATCCTCAGTTTTCTCCTATAACAACCATTAAACTAGAACTGTTTTAAGGTCACCATTGTCTTCACGGTGAAATCCCGGAGTAGTTTCCTTCCTCTCCGGCAACAGAGTTAAGAAAGACGCCTGTACAGTGCATTTGGAAAGTATTCAGACACTTTGAACTTTTACACATGTTGTTACATTACAGCCTTATTCTAAAATGGATTCAATCGTTTTCTCTCAATCTACAGAATAATGACAAAGCAAAAACAGGTTTAGAAATTACATTTTATATATAAGTATTCAGATCCTTTACTCAATACTGTTAAGCACTTTTGGCAGCAATTACAGCCTCAAGTCTTCTCGGGTATGACGCTACAAGCTTGGCAAACCTGTATTTGAGGAGTTTCTTTCCAGAGATGTTCAAGTGTGTGCTATGGCTGGGCCACTCAAGGACATTCAGAGACTTGTCCCGAAGTCACTCCTGCATTGTCTAGGCTGTGTGCTTAGGGTCGTTGTCCTGTTAGACTGGGGTGACAGTTCCCCTTCGCGGTACTGAGTGTTCTGGAGCAGGTTTTCATCAAGGATCTCTCTGTACTTTGCTCTGTTAATCTTTCTCTCGATCCTGACTAGTCTCCCAGTCCCTGCTGCTGAAAAACATCCTTACAGCATGATCCTGCCACCACCATTGTTCATCGTAGGGATGGTGCCAGATTTCCTCCAGATGTGACGCTTGGCATTCAGGCCAAAAGGTTCAATCTTGGTTTTTTTCAGACCAGAGAATCTTGTTTCTCATGGTCTGCGAGTCCTTTAGGTGCCTTTTGGCAAACTCCAAGCAGGCTGTCATGTTCCTTATACTGAGGAGTGGCTTCCATCTGTCCACTCTACCATAAAGGCCTGATTGGAGTGCTGCAGCGACGGTTGTCCTTCTGGAAAGTTCTCTCATCTCCACAGAGGAGATCCACACAATCTTGTCTCGGAGCTCTACAGACAATTCCTTGGCTCGTTATTGCTCTGACATGCACGGTCAACTGTGGGACCTTATAGACCGATGTGTGCCCTTTTCAAATCATGTCCAATCAATTTGAATTTACCACAGGTGAACTCCAAGTTGTAGAAACATCTGAAGGATCATCAATGGAAACCGGATGCACCTGAGCTTAATTTCGAGTCTCATAGCAAAGGGTCTGAACACTTCATTCATTTTTTATAGAATGTATATATTTTTGCTTTCTTGTTATGGGGTATTGTGTGCTGATGAGGAGTTATTTTTTTTTATTCCATCCATTTTAGAATAAGGCTGTAACATAACAAAAAGGAAGGGCTCTGAACTTTCTGATTGCAATGTATCTTTGTAGTGACTGGGTGTATTGATACACCATCCTAGTGTAATTAACATCGCCATGCTCAAAAGGCTTAATGTTTTTTACTTATTTTTACCCATCTACCAATCGGTGCCATTCTTTGCGAGACATTGGAAAACCTCCCTGGTCTGTGTTAGTATGTCTTTTTTTTTGTGTGTTTATGTAACTCTGTTGTTCTGCGCATGGCGGTCATTGTTTCTTTGCAGGGCTTGGCAATAG
The DNA here is from genome assembly GCF_057628025.1 of Oncorhynchus mykiss. Taxonomy (NCBI): domain Eukaryota; kingdom Metazoa; phylum Chordata; class Actinopteri; order Salmoniformes; family Salmonidae; genus Oncorhynchus; species Oncorhynchus mykiss. Next base: position 15,933,374 of record NC_143033.1, on the reverse strand, counting down.
CCTCTCGGTCACAGGGCAAACACAAGCAGAGGATCTGGGTCAACATATCCATGTCGGGCATCAAGATCATTGATGAGAAAACAGGGGTGAGAACAACTCTTCTATGGCTTTCTAAACCATGTCTCAGTGGCTGGGGAGTACCAACCTACAAATGGAAAGATCTATTGTAGACATCAGAGGGAGCACATTTTCAGAATAATATGAACACAGGACATGATCTCGGTCAGGAGTAGATGCCATGTAGGCCTCCGATCATAGTTATTATGCTAATAAATACTTCTTTTTTTTTTTAAGCTGTTTTTTCATTTCCTCCCTCTCAGGTAATAGAACATGAGCACATAGTGAATAAGATCTCGTTCATCGCCAGAGACGTAACAGATAACAGGGCCTTTGGTTACGTGTGTGGGGCCGAGGGACAGCACCAGTTCTTCGCCATAAAGACTGGCCAGCAGGTAACACACACAGGGACACAGACTGAAAGACTTTGATTGTATCTATTGACTGTTTTTCCATTAATCTCCTCCATATAGGCAGAGCCCCTGGTCATTGACTTGAAGGATCTGTTCCAGGTCATCTTCAACATGAAGAAAGAGTCTGAGGCCTCACAGAAGGTAAATACTATGGTGGGATCTGGGTTGTGTTCAGCAGGACACAACGTAGCTAAACATTTTGCAACAGAAAACACTGTTCTATGTGCTAATAGTTCTTCCCTCCCTACTGAACATTATCCCTATTTATTTATTTCAAGTATTGTTTTTGGGGAGGTAGCGTTTTGGGTTTGCTGACGGAAGTTGTGAGGTCGACACTGCCCCCTAGCGCTGTATTACAGTCCTGCACGACAAACCATGCTTTCTTTGTATTGCAATGACTCGTTATGGCACAAAAATATCACCTCAGCCAATAAGTAAATATAACATATGACATTACTCCAATGGAATCACCTTGTTTTCCCCTCTTCCTCCATCTGTTCAGGATCAGCGCAATAACGCAACAGTTGAGGTAAGCGCCTGTGTATTTGTCATGCCACTTAGCACCTATTTGTGGTTAGTTTTCCTTTTGCTTTTTTAATTGCCTGTATATGTTGATTTTAATATAAGCTTGATCTGAGATGTAGGCTGTAGTAGTGCATACTTGATCCTTAATGGCTGTTTCTCAATTATAGAATGGTGGCAATACCTTGCTCAGTATCGATGACCAGGCAGGCACTGCCAAAGTAAGTGTTTCAGATCATGGAATCATACATGCAAAAGAGCGCTAAGTGGATGCAAAAGAGCGCTAAGTGGATGCAGAATAGCGTTCTCCAGGACCACCTGTCTACTAGTAGACATTATGTGGTGTTTTGATCAATACTATTTTGTTATATCCAGTGCCATCATAAAGAAAGATGTATCTTGATACTGGATATACAGTTCCTTCAAAAAGTGTTCAGAAACCTTGACTTTTTCCACATTTTGTTACATTACAGCCTTATTCTAAAATTCATTTTATTTTAAAATTTATATAAAAAATCCTCAGCAATCTACACACTACCCCATAATGAGAGTAAAAACAGATTTTTAGGAATGTTTGCAAATATATTCTGAATAAAAAAACATCTTATTTATGAGTTTTCAGACCCTTTGCTATGAGACTGGAAATTGAGCTTGGGTGCATCCCGTTTCTGTTGATCATCCTTCAGATGTTTCTACAACTTCATTGGAATCCACCTGTGGTAAATTCAATTGATTGGACATAATTTGGAAAATGCACACATGTCTATATAAGGTCCCATAGTTGACCGTGCATGTCAGAGCAAAAACTAAGCCATGAAGTCGAAGGAATAGGATTGTTGAGGCACAGATCTGGGGAAGGGTACCCAAAAATGTCTGCAGCGTTTATGGTCCCCAAGAACACAGTGGCCTCCGTCAATGTTAAATGGAAGATGTTTGGAACCACCAAGACTCTGCCTAGAGCTGGCCGCCTGGCCAAACTGGGCAATCGAGGTAGAAGGGCCTTGGTCAGAGAGGTGACAAAGAACTTAATGGTCACTGACCGAGCTCTAGAGTTCCTCTATGGAGATGGGAGAAGCTTCCAGAAGGACAAGATAAGAAACAAGATTCTGTGGTCTGATGAAACAAAGATTGAACTCTTTGGCCTGAATGTCAAGCGTCATGTCTGGAGGAAACCAGGCACCATCCCTACGGTGAATCACAGTGGTGGCAGCATCATGCTGTGGGCATGTTTTTCAGAGGCGGGGACTAGTCAGAATCGAGGTAAAGATTAAAAGAGCGAAGTGCAGATCCTTGATGAAAACCTGCTCAGGACCTCAGACTGGGGCGACGGTTCACCTTCCAACAGGACAACGACCCTAAGCACACAGCCAAGACAACGCAGGAGTGGCTTCAGGACAAGTCTCTGAATGGCCTTGAGTGGCCGAGCCAGAGCTTGGATTTGAACCCAATCGAACGTCTCTGGAGAAACCTGAAAATACTTGTGCAGCGACGCTCTCCATCCAACCTGACAGAGCTTGAGAGAATCTGCAGAGAAGAATGGGAGAAACTCTCTAAATACAGGTGTGCCAAGCTTGTAGCTTCATACCCAAGAAGACTCAATGCAGTAATCGCTGCCGAAGGTGATTCAATAAAGTACTGTGTGAAGGGTCTGAAATACTTATGTAAATGTGATATTTCAGTGTTTTTTTATTTTTATAAATTCGTGAACATTTTTAAGCTGTTCTTGCATTGTCATTATGGGGTATAGTGTGAGATTGCTCTTTACGCTACTGCTACTCTCTGTTCATCATATATGCGTAGTCACTTTAACCATATCTACATGTACATACTACCTCAATCAGCCTGACTAACCGGTGTCTGTATATAGCCTTTCTACTCTTATTTTCAAATGTCTTTTTACTGTTTTATTTCTTTACCTACTTTTTTCTCCGCACTATTGGTTAGAGCCTGTAAGTAAGCATTTCACTGCAAGGTGAAACTTTGATTTGAGATTGGGGGGGGGGGGGGGGCAACCAATTTGTATAATAAGGCTGTAATGTAACAAAGTGGAACATATCAAGGGGTCTTTATACTTTCCGAAGGCTCTGTATCTTTATGAATGGTACACCTCTGCGCCATTTGGCAGGCCTAAGGCACTGTAGGCCGTCATTGTAAATAAGAGTGTTCTTTACTGACTTTCCTAGTTAAAGGTTCAATAAATGTCTTTATGATGCTGATACTAGATGTTTGTGTGTTTTGTTCAGGAGGTGCAACAGCTGGATCTGTTTGGAGACATGTCCACACCTCCAGACATCCATTCTCCTACAGTAAGTTGACCTGCTGCTGTAGGGTGAGGCTCACTGGATGTGCGGACACACAATATAGAACCCCTCGTTTGTGGAAACATTTCATTCTGCGTTCATAAGGAGACCAAACGATGTCATTGGGGAAATGTTTATAACACAAACACTGTAGAAATGGGTCTAATAATGCAGTGGTTGATGGTTAGGATGCTCAAACATTTGTCATTACATTTTAGGACGGTACGGACAACATAACTTTGCTTCTATTTTATTTTTGAAGATTGGCGGCTTTTTGCCCGTTCTTCTTATTACTAACAGGGATCTTTATAATCAGGTGGCTTTGACAACTCAATCTTTGGTAAGGTTCCTCTCAGGTTCTCGCTAGCGCAGTCTTGCCAGTTGTCAAAGATGTCTGTTTTGTTCTGCATTGCGGCAGTGTCTCAGGCTCTACTGCATAACTTCCCCCTCATTTTCCACCAATCATATCATCCCACATGTCATACAGGGCTCTCAAACTCAACTCTGTGAAGGTGTGTAATCTGGATGTTTGTCTTGAAGTCGTTTGATGGATTACAAAGGTAAAATCCTGGATATATATATCAAATATGGTTAAATCATCAAACGGACAAAAGCTAGCCTACTGCCATCACAAAGCACATTCTTAGAGTTGAGTTTCTGATTCCTGTTGAAATGTTTATTGGTCTGTCGTCAATACTGTTGCTTTAACAATCATTAACTGTCATGTCATTATGTGATTAATTTAGCTATGTTAACAGTTGCTTCTCTTTTTCAGCACAACTGATTTTTATCTCTTTCTCCTCTTGATAACCAGGAGACAAATGATATTCTATTGCTGGATCTGTCCGCTGAGGTTGACAGCAATCAGAACTGTATAAAAGGAAATCCCTTCACTACCTACGCCTCTAACCTTTGGGGCACCCCCCAAACAGAGAACCCCTTCTCCTCCGCGTTTGGCTTCTTTCCAACCCCAGACTCTGACCCTTTCAGCGACGACCCCCTTGCCCAATCAGCACCCCCCAATTCTCAGATCTCAGCACCCTCCACCAATCACAGCCAAGAGAGCTCTGTTCACATCTTGGGCAGGCCAATCATGAACGGCAATGGTCTTAATGGAGACTCTGACCACTTCGGTGAGCAGTTGAACGATTTGTCCAATAAGAACAGGATCCTGGCTCTCAGTAATTGCCAGTGGCCACTCGGTGGCGTTATGTCAGAGTGCAGGGTCCCTGTTCTAATCCAGAACGGTTTGGGACCTGTGGCCTCACCACAGAACCCCTTTCTCGACATATCTGGGGAAATCCCGCCCCTCTGTAACGGTGTGCTGTTCGACCCAAAAGAAAACACACCCATGGGTCATGGCAAGGACAGTTCGGTAGTGATAAGCCTCCCTCCACAGAACACTAAGGCTGGACGAGGTCGGAGGAGTGCCAAGGTGAAGCTCCATAATGAAGCTCTGTTGCTGCATGTCTGAGAATGAGTCTCTGTCTGCACACCACCTCCCCAAACCATGATAGGTTTTCTAACAACCCCTTTTTACAGCACTGGGATACCATACCACTATACTCTGTTCCTCAAGGGTAACAGGTTGCGATGCACTGGGTTTTGTATCTACCAACATGGTTTTTGTAGAAGTATATTAGGGTTGGTGGTGTGTTGGTTTTGCCTCTGGGATGCGGATGGAACTGGTGTGGGTTTCTAATGTAGCTAACTGCATGGTGGTGCTCCCATGGCTTCTCTCTAACTTGCTTGTCCCAGGGAAGTTTAACAACCTCTCTGCTCGACTGTAAACACTGCATCTGTCTCCTGTTTGCTATCTATTCATATGTTCCTTGTCCTAACGTTCATGCTTCAGTGAGGTGTGGAGGTAAGTGTTGGTATTTGCGTCTAAGTATTGTTAGAAATATTTGTTTTTAAGTATCGTATAACTGAATACAGTATCATTTAGTTTTCATCCATACAATAAACCATTTAATTTTGTGCTTACCACAGTTCTCTGCTCATGATTAATTGAGGGCCAGTAAATCATTGTTCACTATTCCTGTGATAAATTTGGTTGAATAATCTGATATTTCACTGACAGTGTCCTCCTGCTGACGACCTGTTTGGGGCTGACATGTTTGCTCCTCCCAGTCAGCCTGACAGCTCGTCTGCCTCCAATGACCTCTTCAGTCCCACCACCTCCTCCATGGCAGCTCTCAGTAAGACTAGTGTTACCATTGGCTCGAAATAGTCAATGATGCTACCCATGCAGTGTTGACGCATGTTAGTTCTATAAAGTGGTAAAATCTGCATCCGTAGCGGTGTAGCTCCAGCAACTATGTTTCATGTGTAATCAGGCTAGAGCAGTACCGCTCAGTAGTGTGCATACTAGCTAGTGTGTTAGCCTACTGGCTGCAAATCAACAGAATCTAACTACTGTACCCAAACCTAAATACATCACCCTCCTCTCTGTTCTTGCTCTCCTCTCCAGGAGCGTTGCAGTTGGGTCCCCCTTCAGTCACCATCCCTCGGACCGCCCCATCACCATGGGGAGCCCCAGCCTCTTCCATGTTCACCATGCCAGGAGGGGTCACACTCCCCAACCCCCAGCCCACCTTCCCCCAGCCATCTGCCTTCAGTGCCCTGCCCATACCTCCAGCCCCCTGGGGCCAGCAGGCGCCATCCCCTTATGGGGCCCCGCCAGTCAGCCAGGCTTGGGGACAGCCTGCACCTGCAGGGCCCATGGGTGCACCAGGCTGGGGCCAGCCTCCTATGACTAACCTCTTCCAGCCCGAGCCTTACACAATGATGGGAGGCCCTCCACAGGGTATGCTGCAGGGTCCACCACGGCCCCCACCCCGGCCACCAGTAAAGGAGGCCCCAGCTAAGGTGGAACCCAGTGCCTTCACAGCTCTGGACCCACTGGGAGGGGAGAAGGAGAAGAAGAGTGGGAAGGACATGTTCAAGGACTTCCAGATTGCCAAGCCTCCAGCCATCCCAGCAAGGAAAGGGGAGCAGATACCTGGGTCTGCCGCCCCAAGCACCAATGGGGATGGGGTGTTTGCCCAGTACTTCTCCAGCAAAGTGGGCGTGCCCCAGGAAATTGCGGATCATGACGACTTTGAAATTCAGAGTCGGATTTCAGCTATTGCCAATGGTAATGGCAGTTATTTAGGATTTTAAATTCCTGTCAATTGATTTGGAGAATACCACATTTATGATAAATTAATCTTTACTAGGATTATATCTTAATGTCCACTGAGTATACATACATTTGAATCCACCTGATTACCCCCTTCTCTGTCTCTAGACCCACCCAAACCAGCCCCACTGCACTCTGCACCCATGATATCTCTTGCAGTGGTCCCTGGACCAGGGCTCCTGGATGCATTTGCCCCTACTCCAGCCACATTCCTTGCTCCAGCAGCAGCAGGCCTCAACCAGAACCTATTTGATGACGCATTTGGCTCTGCTACTCCTAATGCCTTTGGAGCACCACTTCTAGCTACGGTATGGATGTACACGCATATACAAACAGTGGTGCAACTTTCACTGAAATTGCATTTTTTTTCACCCCAGTTCTCATTGGAATGTGATACAAAACGAGGCAACTGTGTGCTTTAGGACCATGTGGACGCCTCCGAGCGTTCGGGTATGCTGTTTGGAGTGTTTATCCAAATGGATTAAAAAATAAACATTGTCCCCCACACTTCTAAAACCAAAGTGCCATGTAGGGGAATTAGTTATATCAAAGTTCAAATGATTGTGACAATACTTTGTATCACTATAACACCTTAATCTTCTCTTTTTTATGACAGAACACTGCTGTTGCCCAGACCACTGGTGGCTCGGATCCCTTCGGAGACCCCTTCGCCTGAGTGACACCCTGCCCATCTTCCACATGTGAGTGACAGACGGATAACGCATTCTGAACCTTAGACTGAGTTTAGATAATACTTTAATCCAACCTGTGCGTTCTCTTCTTCCAGTCAGGTTTGCAGTGGTCCAGAGAAGAAGCAGCGATGCTCTACGACCAAATAACGTCTTCAGAACCAGCTACTACAACTACAAGCGCCAGACAATCCTCCACAATTACAACCCATAGCCCACACTGAATAACTGCCTTTCTTGATGTCCATTACATAGCCCCTCGTTCATTACATAGCCCCTTGTTTACCCCCCCCCAAAACCTTGTTTTGTTTCGGTTCCAATCTCATAGCTTTTCAGTACCACTGACTGAAATGTATTGTAATAAAGTGACATAATGTGCGATGGAAGGGAAGGCCCTGGAAATGCTCTATTAAACACTGAATAATGTATTCCTTTAAGTGTTGTCTTTTGGATGTCTGCCTATAAGTTGTTTTTTGACTGGGTTATATGAATAAATGCCAGAAACAATGTTAATTGGTCATACATGTATTTAAAATCACAGTACTTTTGTGTTGTAGTTCAGTACCCCTGATAAAGATTAACTGGGGTGAATTTGACTTTGATAAACCTACTTTACAATCATGTAATAAAATGAATCCAGTGTACTTACAAATAACATGCCTTGGTCTCTTCCAGTTGCAGTTTTGTACATTTCCATCCTGTAAATGACATGATCATTAATATAGGATGTCGCTCATATACACTGAGTAAATGTACAGTTGAAGTCGGACGTTTAAATACACTTAGGTTGTGGTCATTCAAACATTTTTCACCCACTCCCCAGATTTCTTGTTAAACTATAGTTTTGGCATGACAAGTAATTTTTCCAACAATTGTTTACAGACAGATTAATTCACTGTATCACAATTCCAGTTGGTCAGAAGTTTGCATACACTAAGTGTACTGTGCCTTTAAACAGCTTAGAACATTCCAGAAAATTATGTAATGGCTTTAGAAGCTTCTGATAGGCTAATTGACATAATTTGGGTCAATTGGAGGTGTACCTGTGGATGTATTTCAAGCCCTACCTTAACTCCGTGCCAAAGAAATCCGCCAAGACTTCAGAAAAAAAATTGTAGACCACAAGTCTGGTTCATCTGTACAAACAATAGTACGCAAGTCTAAACACCATGGGACCACGCAGCATTCATACCGCGCAGAAAGGAGACGCGTTGTCACCTAGAGATGAATGCACTTTGGTGCGAAAAGTGCAAATCAATCCCAGAACAACAACGAAGGACCTTGTGAAGATACTGGAGGAAATGGGTACAAAAGTATCGAAATCCAAAAATGAGTCCTATATCGACATAACCTGAAAGGCTGCTCAGCAAGGAAGAAGCCACTGCTCCAAAACTGCCATAAACTCCAGACTACGATTTGCAACTGCACATGGGGACAAAGATTGTACTTTTTGGAGAAATGTCCTCTGGTCTGATGAAACAAAAATAGAACTGTTTGGCCATAATGAACATCGTCATGTTTGGAGGAAAAAGGGGGAGGCTTGCAAGCCGAAGAATACCATCCCAACTGTGAAGAACAGGGGTGGAAGCATCATGTTGTGGGGGTGCTTTGCTGCAGGAGGGACTGGTGCCTCTTATATAAATGTTACTTACCCTACATTATTCATCTCATATGCATACGTATATACTGTACTCTATATCATCGACGGTATCCTTATGTAATACATGTATCACTAGCCACTTTATACTATACTATGCCACTTTGTTTACATACTCATCTCATTTGTACATACTGTACCCGATACCATCTACTGTATCTTGCCTATGCTGCTCTGTACCATCACTCATTCATATATCCTTATGTACATATTCTTTATCCCCTTACACTGTGTACAAGACAGTAGTTTTGGAATTGTTAGTTAGATTACTTGTTATTACTGCATTGTCGGAACTAGAAGCACAAGCATTTCGCTACACTCGCATTAACATCTGCTAACCATGTGTATGTGACAAATAAAATTTGATTTGATTTGATTTGACTTCACAAAATAGATGGCATCACGAGGCAGGAAAATGTTGTGGATATATTGAAGCAACATCTCAAGACATCAGTCAGGAAGTTAAAGCTTGGTTGCAAATGTGTCTTCCAAATGGACAATGACCTCAAGCATACTTCCAAAGTTGTGGCAATATGGCTTAAGGACAACAAAGTCAAGGTATTGAAGTGGCCATCACAAAGCCCTGACCTCAATCCTATAGAACATTTGTGGTCAGAACTGAAATAGCGTGTGGGAGCAATGGAGGCCTACCAACCTGACTCAGTTACACCCGCTCTGTCAGAAGGAATGGACCAAAATTCACCCAACTTATTGTTGGAAGCTTGCTACCCGAAATGTTTGACCCACGTTAAACGATTTAAAGGCAATGCTACCAAATACTAATTGAGTGTATGTAAACTTCTGACCCACTGGGAATGTGATGAAAGAAATAAAAGCTGAAATCACTCTCTACTATTATCCCAACAATTTAACATTCTTCAAATAAAGTGGTGATCCTAACTGACCTAAGAAAGGGAATTTTACTAGGATTAAATGTCAGGGATTGTGACAAACTGAGTTTAAATATATTTGACTAAGGTGTATGTAAACTTCTGACTTCAACTGTATCTCCCTCTAACTTTAAGCATCAGCTTTCAGAGCAGATTTTTACTTTTCCTTTATTTTACTAGGCAAGTCAGTTAAGAACAAATTCTTATTTTCAATGACGGCCTAGAAATAGTGGGTAATAGTGGCCTTGTTCAGGGGCAGGACGACAGATTTGTACCTTGTCAGCTCGGGGATTCAAACTTGCAAAGCTTATTGATCGCTGCAACTGTACGCAGCCCATCTGTGTACAGCCCATCCAAACAACTACCAACCTCATCCCCATATTTGTTTTTCTGCTCTTTTGCACACCAGTATTTCTACTTGCACATCCTCATCTGCACATATATCACTCCAGTGTTAATTTCTAAATTGTAATTACTTCGCCACTATGGCCTATTTATTGCCTTACCTCCTTACTTCATTTGCACACAACGTAAACAGATTTTCCTATTGTGTTGTTGACTGTACGTTTGTTTATCCCATGTGTAACTCTGTGTTGTTTTTGTCACACTGCTTTGCTTTGTCTTGGCCAGGTCACAGTTGTAAATGAGAACTTGTTCTCAACTGGCCTACCTGGTTAAATAAAGGTAAAATAAAAAACTGAGTGGCTACTCACTGTTTATTATCCTGCATAGTCGCTTTACCCCTACCTACATGTACAAATTACCTCTACTAAATATTACCTTGACTAATTACATCTACTCGGTAACCCTTGTAGCATCACTATTGTTATTTTATTATGTTACTTAAAAAAATGTTTTTCAAAAACTTATGTTTATTTAGTAAATATTTTCTTATCTCTATTTTCCTAAAACTGCATTGTTGGTTAAGCGCTTGTAAAGTAAGCATTTCATTTTCTTTATTTTCATTTTATTTAACCAGGCAAATCAGTTAAGAAAAATGTGTTATTTACAATGACAGCATAACCCGGAAGACGCAGGGACAATTGTGCGCTGCCCTATGGGACTCCCAATCACGGCTGGTTGTGATACAGCCTGGACTCGAACCAGTGTGTCTGTAGTGACGCCTCTAGCACTGAGAGCTTTAGACCAATGCACCACTCGGGAGGTCTACACCTGTTGTGTACGGCACATGTGACAAATAACATTTGAGTTGATTTGATTAACATTTGATGCCTACCGCCGGTTAACCCCAACGAAGAAGAATGGTCTGTATCGCAAGCGTTCCCAGAAGTCTCACGATGTTGCGCCTCTCGGTTTAGAAACTCTGTGACATTTGGTCAATCTATATTGTTACAAAACTACTATTCCCATAATCCCCATCACCGAAAACATCATGGCGGGGTAGTGTGTTCAGGAGCGCTAAACTTGGAATAAAACGTCAAACATATGGAATATATCTCTAAAAAAATAATTTAATCACGAGGTTTGTATTTGATTTGATCATGATATGTATTTGGAGAAGAGGAAGTTAGTATTAGCTAGATTGCTACATTCGCTTTCCTAGGCGTAGAATTTATAGCATGCTAACGTAAACTCGTACATCGCCTTGGTCCATACAATTGCCCTTATTTTAGCGCCCCAAAAACGTAATACTTCCAGATCAACTGTAAAGTCAATACCATTGTAAAGCACAATTTCTCCCCCTTCAAACAAAATAAATGACATGACCTAAACGCTTCCCGTTTCTGCATAATTCAAGCAGGCAATTGTAAAAATTGCGGGTGGGGAAGCAAAACTAATGCGTGATAGTGAGGAGAGATGTGTGGGGATTTTTTTTTTTCACACTCGATCTGTCCAATTTATCACCTTATCGCCTCTAAAATATAAATAAAACACTATAAAGAGTTTATATAATGTGTCATTACATACCTACTTGAAGGTTTGTGTCGAATTTGAATCGGGTTTTTAGGGCGGTGCTAAAGTGATATTAGAAGAAAAACAGAGGCTTTGAGAATGATGATGGCATGCACTGATTTTTTTTTATTTTTTTTTATTTATTTTATTTCACCTTTATTTAACCAGGTAGGCTAGTTGAGAACAAGTTCTCATTTGCAACTGCGACCTGGCCAAGATAAGGCATAGCAGTGTGAACAGACAACACAGAGTTACACATGGAGTAAACAGTTAGCAAGTCAATAACACAGTAGATGACGCAAAAAATGACGAGGTATCCCCCTTACCCCCATTACTGTCCATTTCTTGTTTTAAAATGATACGAGAAGTGCTACACCTGGTGGAGAGAGATTGTAAGACAGAAATAGTTGCTGTATTGCTGCTGTACGTTACAACATGACACGCCACGATGTAACGGAGGGTCCGTTTTTTCAACTTTTCTCCAATACTATAGAGCCATTACCATGTCGATCAAGGCTTGAATAAAAACCTAGTTCACACCCTGATTATACAGTCGCTACAGTACCATTAGTTCTCTTTGTAGCCTGGTTACGCACATTTGTACTCAATGGGGTGAGTTTACGTCTTTCGCCGTTACTATTCTGTTATAACAAATGCTAGCTAGCTGGCAAGATAATGCAATTACTTTATCAGATGTCTGTATCTCACTATACATTTTCTGGTGCATGTATTTACCAACCCAATCATGTCATCATCTGTGTCACAGTCTCTCTCTGCAGTAGGACAGAATGGTCCGCAGATCCAGGATCAGTATTCGTCCCAACGTCAGGCCGGCGGGCAGAGGCCCAGCAGCCCTAGCCTCCTCCCAAGACACTCCTCCATCGTCCCAGGCCACCGAGGCTCCTTCCCAGGCAGGGGGCCAGGAGGTGGACACCACCACTACTGCAGTGCCAGAAACCTCCACAGAGTCCACCACACCCAGAGAATGAGGAAAAGTCTGTCATTAAATCAAATGTATTATAGTCCCTTTTACAGCAACATTTGTCAATGATTAGTTGCTGCTGGCCAGCAGTCCGAGCTGGTTCTGGAAGTTAGTAACCTCTCATAGGATGTATAATTGGTGTAGAATTGAGAACTGTTCAAGTTAACATGGGTTATACAAATGAGTAACTTGCCTCTATCCCAACAACCATCCACTGACTGTGTGGCTGCTCACGTATTCCTTGATTGTCAGCATTGTTTCTGATCCTTTTGTCTTTTGGTATAGGGATGATAAAGACCCAAATGGTGAGGCTTCCAGTGGCACCCCCTCAGACAGAATTCAAAGGAGGAAGAGGTTCTCTTTCATGCCAAATCTTGCCAAACCCCGGGCGGCCGCAACCCCGGGCCTCACCCTCTACCCCTCCCGGACCTCCAAGTCCCCTGTGAGAGTGGGCACTGAGACCTCAGCCCCTGAGGCTCCAGGGGCCCCCCAGCGAGACAGATGATGGACCCCCACAGGGCATGAGATGCCCAAGGCGGAGGCCCTCTGGAGGTAGTAGGCAGGCCAAAGTACAGCCCAAACCCAGCCCCCAGCCCCCTGTCCCCATCTTCCCCAGCCCCTGAGACAACAATCCCCCCACTGGGGAAGCAGGCAGTGGATTACTCATCCCCGTCACAACAGACCCTGCAGGCAGCAGACGAGGAAACATCCTCACAGCTCACCAAACAAGACAAAGGCAGCATCCAATTAGATCTCTCAAAAAAAAACACCAGCCACTAAAGCTCCATTCACTCCATCAGAGAATGTCCCATCATCCTCCCTTTCACACGAAGAGGGTATCTCAGTATCTGAGAGAGCTAAGACTCTGGTAGCCAGGTCTGTGTCTGTTGGGCTCACCGGGTTGGCACCAAGGAAGTCCAGGCTTAGCAGGTTCCTGAATGACCCAACGGACCTGCAGAGGCTGGCCAAGGCCCGGAAGCTCAGAGAACTGCTGAGACAGGAGATGAACAAGGAAAAGGTGAGATTGGTTTCAGTCTCACTGATTTTCTTTAGTTCAGAGATTAAGGCTTGATAATGTAATCTTGTGAAGCTAACACATGATGCATGTTTGATAGCACAGACTCTGCAGAGAATGTAGGATTATTATTGCAAATTGATAGGTTAAGTGAAGCACTTAGTGTACCTCCAACACATACAGTTGAAGTCGGAAGTTTACATACACTTAGGTTGGAGTCATTAAAACTCGTTTTTCAACCACTTCACAGATTTCTTGTTAACAAACTATAGTTTTGGCAAGTCGGTTAGGACATCTACTTTGTGCATGATAGTAATTTTTACAACAATTGTTTACAGACAGATTATTTCACTTATAATTCACTGTATAACAATTCCAGTGGGTCAGAAGTTTACATACACTAAGTTGACTGTGCCTTTAAACAGCTTGGAAAATTCCAGAAAATCATGTCATGGCTTTAGAAGCTTCTGATAGGCTAATTGATGCCTAAAGGTACCACGTTCATCTCTACAAACAATAGTACGCAAGTATAAACACCATGGGACCACGCAGCCGTCATACCGCTCAGGAGGGAGACGCGTTCTGTCTCCTAGAGATGACGCACTTTGGTGCGAGAAGTGCAAATCAATCCCAGAACAACAGCAAAGGACCTTGTGAAGATGCTGGAGGAAACAGATACAAAAGTATCTATATCCACAGTAAAACGAGTCCTATATCGACATAACCTGAAAAGCTGCTCAGCAAGGAAGAAACCACTGCTCCAAAACCGCCATAAAAAAATCCAGGCTACGGTTTGCAACTGCACATGGGGATAAAGATTGTACTTTTTTGAGAAATGTCCTCTGGTCTGATGAAACAAAAATAGAACTGTTTGGCCATAATGACCATCGTTATGTTTGGAGGAAAAAGGGGGAGGCTTGCAAGCCGAAGAACACCATCCCAACCGTGAAGCACGGGGGTGGCAGCATCCTGTTGTGGAGGTGCTTTGTTGCAGGAGGAACAGGTGCACTTCACAAAATAGATACCATGATGAGGTAGGAAAATTATGTGGATATATTGAGGCGACATCAAGACATCAGTCAGGAAGTTAAAGCTTGGTCGCAAATGTGTCTTCCAAATGGACAATGACCCCAAGCATACTTCCAATGTTGTGGAAAAATGGCGTAAGGACAACAAAGTCAAGGTATTGAAGTGGCCATCACAAAGCCCTGACCTTAATCCTGTAGAACATGTGTGGGCAGAACTGAAAAAGCGTGTGTGATCAAGGAGGCCTCCTAACCCGACTCAGTTACACCAGCCCTGTCAGGAGGAATGGGCCAAAATTCACCCAACTTCTTGTGGGAAGCTTGTGGATGGCTACCTGAAACGTTTGACCCAAGTTAAACAATTTAAAGGCAATACACTCAATTAGTATTTGGTAGCATGTAAACTCCTGACCCACTGGGAATGTGATGAAATAAATAAAAGCTGAAATAAATAATTCTCTCTACTATTATTCTGACATTTCACATTCTTAAAATTAAAGTGGTGATCCTAACTGACCTAAAACAGACTTTTTACTAGGATTAAATGTCAGGGATTGTGAAAAACTGAGCTTAAATGTAGTTGGCTAAGATGTATGGAAACTTCAGACTTCAACTGTACTATGTCTATATTAGGGGTAGGCAATTTCGATGGGGGTGGGGGCCCAAAAAAAATGGAACTCACTATGAGGGGCTGCATTGGCTCATGGGTCTGCTAGACTAATTTACCAATCTAAAAAAAATGTTGCTGACATGGGCTAATTGAGTGTCTGCTGATGCATGAATGGGAATACAGCCATGCATCAGTTGGTCACAGATACGTTAAAAGTGTAAGGGTGTGGATAGGGTTGCACATTTTGGGGAATATTCAGAGATGGAAACTTTCCGTGGGAATTAACGGAAATATATGCAAATTAATATTACTACCATTTAAATGTAGATGTTTCTTGCATTGGATATATTTACCATATCATATGGAGACATAAACCTTTGACCTTATCATAAGTGGACATAATTGCGAATGATTAAACCCTCCAATAGAAAAAACAAAACAATTTAGTTACGAATTGATCTTTAATTAAATGAGTTGACTCTTCACATGGGATGATTTCACTGAACAACAAATGAAAGGGAGTAGTCATCATGTGCCCTGTCTTGTGTGGACAAAATGTCAGGAGTATTCAACTGGGGGTACTGCAGGGGGTCCACATAAAATATTATAAATAAACTGGATTTTTAAATATATATTTTTTTAGGAATATGTTTTTCTTATGTCAACTTTATTTCTCAACTCCTAATATTGAGCCAATTACACTCACTGGAGTCAGTTACACTCACTGGAGTCAATTACACTCACTGGAGTCAGTTACACTCACTGGAGTCAGTTACACTCACTGGAGTCAGTTACACTCACGGAAATCAGTTACACTCACTGGAGTCAATTACACTCACTGGAGTCAGTTACACTCACTGAAGTCAGTTACACTCACTGGAGTCAGTTACACTCACTGGAGTCAGTTACACTCACTGGAGTCAGTTACACTCACTGGAGTCAATTACACTCACTGGAGTCAGTTACACTCACTGGAGTCAGTTACACTCACGGAAATCAGTTACACTCACTGGAGTCAATTACACTCACTGGAGTCAGTTACACTCACTGAAGTCAGTTACACTCAATGGAGTCAGTTACACTCACTGGAGTCAGTTACACTCACTGGAGTCAGTTACACTCACTGGAGTCAATTACACTCACTGGAGTCAGTTACACTCACTGAAGTCAGTTACACTCAATGGAGTCAGTTACACTCACTGGAGTCAGTTACACTCACGGAAATCAGTTACACTCACTGGAGTCAATTACACTCACTGGAGTCAGTTACACTCACTAAAGTCAGTTACACTCAATGGAGTCAGTTACACTCACTGGAGTCAGTTACACTCACTGGAGTCAGTTACACTCACGGAAATCAGTTACACTCACTGGAGTCAATTACACTCACTGGAGTCAGTTACACTCACTAAAGTCAGTTACACTCAATGGAGTCAGTTACACTCACTGGAGTCAGTTACACTCACTGGAGTCAGTTACACTCACTGGAGTCAATTACACTCACTGGAGTCAATTACACTCACTGGAGTCAGTTACACTCACTGGAGTCAATAACACTCACTGGAATCAATTACACTCACTGGAATCAATTACACTCACTGGAGTAACTGACATGCTTTTTCAAAGTCTCTGCTAATAGGCTACCAGTCAATAGGCTACCAGTCAATAGGCTACCAGTCAATAGACTATCAGTCAATAGGCTACCAGTCAATAGGCTACCAGTCAATAGGCTACCAGTCAATAGGCTACCAGTCAATAGGCTACCAGTCAATAGGCTACCAGTGTGGCAAGTGCCGCTAGCAGCTTTTTTTTGCCAGCACATTGCTAACCTCTGTTTAACCAGCTAAAAAGCTACTTCTGGCAGAAATGTGTCTGGAGTTACTTTTCTAGCTAAAAGGTTGGAGTTTGAATCTACAGCATACCTCCTCTTCCAATTATTATGTGGGGAGGTCAAAATAGTTTTTCATTGTCTACCAAATCTATTAATTTTTAAATGTTGATTACTTCTCCTTGCCATTATCATTCACCTAATGATAAGACAAGACGTGAAAAAATGTGCTTTTGCTAATGTATGATGGCAAGGAAAGGTTGAAGACCCCTCCTATACAGTGCCTTGGAAAGTATTCGGACCCCCTGATATGTTCCACATTATGTTACGTTACAACCTTATTCTAAAATGTATTTTAAAAATACATTTCATCATCAATCTACACACACTACCCCATAATGAAAATCAAAACAGGTTTTTAGAAATGTTCTACAAATTTAATATCACATTTACATAAGTATTCAGACCCTTTACTCAGTACTTTGTTGAAGAATTTGCACACAATGTATATAGACTCTTTTTTTCTACTGTGTTATTGACTTGTTTATTGTTTACTCCATGTGTAACTCTGTGTTGTTGTCTGTTCACACTGCTATGCTTTATCTTGGCCAGGTCGCAGTTGTAAATGGAGAACTTTTTCTCAACTAGCCTACCTGGTTAAATAAAGGTGAAATAAATAAAAAACATTTTTTTAAAAAGCACATTTGGCAGCGAAAACAGCCTCGAGTCTTCTTGGGTATGACGCTACAAGCTTGGCACACCTGTATTTGTGGAGTTTCTCCCATTATTCTCTGCAGATCCACTCAAAGTCTGTCAGGTTGGCTGGGGAGCGTTGCTGCACAGCTATTTCCAGGTCTCTCCAGAGATGTTTGATCGGGTTCAAGTCCGGACTCTGGCTGGGCCACTCAAGGCCATTCAGAGACCTGTCCTGAAGCCACTCCTGCGTTGTCTTGGCTGTGTGCTTAGGGTCGTTGTCCTGTTGGAAGGTGAACCTTCGCCACAGTCTGAGGTCCTGAGAGCAGGACCGTTCTGGAGCAGATTTTCATCAAGGATCTCTCTGTACTTTGCTCCGTTCATGTTTCCCTTGATTCTGACTAATCTCCCAGTCCCTTCTGAAAAACATCCCCACAGCATGATGCTGCCACCAACATGCTTTACTGTAGGGATGGTATTGGCCAGGTGATGAGCAGTGCCTGGTTTCTTCCTGATGTGATGCTGGGCATTCAGGTCAAAGAGTTCAGTCTTGGTCTCATCAGACCAGAGAATCTTGTTCTCATGGTCTGAGAGTCCTTTAGGTCCTTTTTGGCTTACTCCAAGCAGGCTGTCATGTGCCTTTTACTGAGGAGTGGCTTCCGTCTGGCCAATCTACCATAATGGCCTGATTGGTGGAGTGCTGCAGAGATGGTTGTCCTTCTGGAAAGTTCTCCCTTCTCAGCAGAGGAACTTTTGAGCTCAGTAGGAGTGACCTTCGGATTCTTGGTCATCTCCCTGACCAATGCCCTTCTCCCCCAATTGCTCAGTTTGGCCGGGCGGCCAGCTCTAGGACGTCTTGGTGGTTCCAAACTTCTTCCATTTAAGAATGATGGAGGCCACTATGTCCTTGGGGACCTTCAATTCTGCAGAAATGTTTTGGTACCCTTCCCCATATTTATGCCTCGACACAATCTTGTCTCTGAGCTCTACAGACAATTCCTTCAACCTCATGGCTTGGTTTTTGCTCTGACATGGATGATAAATGTTAACAGGATGCACCTGAGCTCAATTTCGAGTTTCATAGCAAAGGGTCTGAATACTTATGTAAATAAGGTATTTCTGTTTATTATTTGTAATAAATGTGAGAGAATTTTTTTTAGGATCGGTGTAGGATCGGTGTCCCTATCCCTATACTGTTTTTTGCTTTGTCATTATGGGGTATTGTGTGTGGTTTGAAGATTGTTTTATGTATGTTTTTTATCCATTTTAGAATAAGGCTGTAACGTAACAAAATGTAGAAAAAGTCAAGGGGTCAGAATACTTTCTCGAATGCGCTGTACATCACAACCATCCCTGCTTCATCCATGTTGTTATACTATGTTTTGTCATAATATCACATTTGATTTATATAGCACTTTCCACAAGACCTCAGTGTTATATTGAGGTCACTGGGTCAAGCACCCACCTGGTTCAAGCACTTCAGCTATTTTGCTCCAGATTGTGGATCTCTTATGAGGACTAATGTTTTTTTGTTTTCTTCATTCTAGGATGTAATTGACTTCCTGTCTCCAGATAACATGGAAGGTTGGTTGGTCATTTCAAGAGCTGATATCTATTGCATCCTCTTAAGTAAAACAGTCAAAAACCTTTCTCCCTCTATCCACTAACTATAGAGTGTTAATTAAACAGTCTCTTCTCTTCTCCTCGGTCTGTGTTCTAGTATCTGATCTACCTCTCAGCACTAACTATAGAACGTTAAACAGTCTCTTCTCTGTGTTCTAGTGTCTGAGGAGAGCTACAACGAGGAAGCTAGAACCTTACTGGCCATCGGCAACCTCACCCAGTTGTCTCAGGCTGCTGAGGCCTGCACTGCAGGAGCAGATGATTTCATCACTGAAGAATGTTCCGATGAGGAACAACAGTACCAGATGTCATCACAGCCCGCTGACCAATCACAAACTAGCACCACTCCTTCTGAATCTCTGACCCCTGACCTTTGGGTCACTGAGGCATCACTGACTGCTGAGGATTCTGTCCCTGTTGCCACGTCAACAGCCTCTATCCCAGTCTCCACGATATCAGCCTATGTTGCAGTCGCTATGACAACAACCACATCTGTCCCAGTCACCACGACAACAAAAATAGCCTCTGTCCCAGTCACTACGACAACAGTCTCTGTCCCAGTCACCACAACGACAGCCTCTGTCCCTGTCACCAGGACAACAAAAATAGCATCTGTCCCTGTCACCACAACGACAGCCTCTGTCCCTGTCACCAGGACAACAAAAATAGCCTCTGTCCCAGTCACTACGACAACAGCTTCTGTCCCTGTCACCACAACGACAGCCTCTGTCCCTGTCACCACAACAACAGCCTCTGTCCCTGTCACCAAAATAGCCTCTGTCCCAGTCACTACGACAACAGCCTCTGTCCCAGTCACCACAACAACATCCTCTGTCCCAGTCACCAGGACAACTGCCTGTATTCCAGTCACCACAACAACTGCCTCTGTCCCAATCACCACGACAACAGCCTCTGTCCCTGTCACCAAAATAGCCTCTGTCCCAGTCACTACGACAACAGCCTCTGTCCCAGTCACCAAAATAGCCTCTGTCCGAGTCACTACGACAACAACCTCTGTCCCAGTCACCACAACGACAGCCTCTGTCCCAGTCACCAAAATAGCCTCTGTCCCAGTCACTACGACAACAACCTCTGTCCCAGTCACCACAACGACAGCCTCTGTCCCAGTCACCAGGACAACCGCATGTATTCCAGTCACCACAACGACAGCCTCTTTCCCAGTCACCACAACAACATCCTCTGTCCGGGTCACCACAACGACAGCCTCTGTCCCAGTCACCACAACGACAGCCTCTGTCCCAGTCACCACAAGGACAGCCTCTGTCCCAGTCACCACAACAACTGCCTCTGTCCCAGTCACCACAACAACATCCTCTGTCCTAATCACCACGACAACAGCCTCTGTCCCAGTCACCACAATGACAGCCTCTGTCCCAGTCACCACAACAACTGCCTCTGTCCCAGTCACCACAACAACATCCTCTGTCCTAATCACCATGACAACAGCCTCTGTCCCAGTCACCACAACGATAGCCTCTATCCTAATCACCACGACAACAGCCTCTGTCCCTGTCACCACAACGACAGCCTCTGTCCCTGTCACCAGGACAACAAAAATAGCCTCTGTCCCAGTCACCACAACAACAGCCTCTGTCCCTGTCACCACAACGACAGCCTCTGTCCCTGTCACCACAACGACAGCCTCTGTCCCTGTCACCACAACGATAGCCTCTATCCTAATCACCACGACAACAGCCTCTGTCCCTGTCACCACAACGACAGCCTCTGTCCCTGTCACCAGGACAACAAAAATAGCCTCTGTCCCAGTCACTACGACAACAACCTCTGTCCCAGTCACCACAACGACAGCCTTTGTCCCAGTCACCAGGACAACCGCATGTATTCCAGTCACCACAACAACAGCCTCTGTCCCAGTCACTACGACAACAGCCTCTGTCCCAATCACCACAACAACGTCCTCTGTCCCAGTCACCACGACAACATCCTCTGTCCCAATCACCACGACAACAGCCTCTGTCCCTGTCACCACAACAACAGCCTCTGTCCCTGTCACCAAAATAGCCTCTGTCCCAGTCACTATGACAACAGCCTCTGTCCCAGTCACCACAACAACATCCTCTCCCATTCACCAGGACAAATGCCTGTATTCCAGTCACCACAACAACAGCGTCTGTCCCAATCACCACGACAACAGCCTCTGTCCCTGTCACCACAACGACAGCCTCTGTCCCTGTCACCA
This sequence comes from Oncorhynchus mykiss, assembly GCF_057628025.1. NCBI lineage: Eukaryota > Metazoa > Chordata > Actinopteri > Salmoniformes > Salmonidae > Oncorhynchus > Oncorhynchus mykiss. The sequence goes on along the minus strand of NC_143033.1, from coordinate 15,911,751 downwards.
GGACAACAAAAATAGCCTCTGTCCCAGTCACTACGACAACAGCCTCTGTCCGAGTCACCACAACGACAGCCTATGTCCCAGTCACCAGGACAACCGCCTGTATTCCAGTCACCACAACAACTGCCTCTGTCCCAGTCACCACAACAACATCCTCTGTCCTAATCACCACGAGAACAGCCTCTGTCCGAGTCACCACGAGCACAGCTTCTGCCCAAGTGCCTCAGAGCAGTGACGCGCCAACTCAGGAAACCATACCTGCAGAGGAGGAGCCTCTCAGACATGGGGAGGGAACTGTTATTGGACACGCCTCTAATGTGGAATTATGTTCAGAAGTGTCCAAGCAGCAGACGACCTCACAGACCAGGAGGAGACGCTTCACTAAGGTCAAACCCAACCTGGGCCTGGCTGCCAGGACCACACAACCCAAACCAAAACATCCTACAGAAAATATTACCACAAAGTCAAAACCACCACAGTATACCATCACACAATCAGAACCACCACCACAGCCAATGCTGAATATCACTGCATCCTCAAAACCACAGCCAACCATGAATATCACCACAGAATCACCACTGTCTACTGAGAGTATTACCACAGAGTCAGAACCACAGCCCAAACAGAGAAGTACCACACACTCCAAGCCACAGCGCACTGCAAATATCATCACACACAGATAACCACAGCCCATTCAGAGGACCAGAGTAGCCCATTCAAAGCCACAGTGTACACAAAATATTACTACGCACACAGAACCAGACCAACCCACACTAAATACCACCACACAGTCAGAACTACCCCAGCCCACACTAAATACCACCACACAGTCAGAACCACCCCAGCCCACACTAAATACCACCACACAGTCAGAACTACCCCAGCCCACACTAAATATCACCACACAGTCAGAAGCACCCCAGCCCACACTGGATACCACCACACAGTCAGAACCACCCCAGCCAACGCTGGATACCACCACACAGTCAGAACCACCCCAGCCAACACTGGATACCACCACACAGTCAGAACCACCCCAGCCCAAACTGGATACCACCACACAGTCAGAACCACCCCAGCCAACTCTGGATACAATCACAAATACACTCTCAGAACTACAGCCCATCTCAAATCTTGAGCAGCCAGGCCCAGGTACACGCAGAACCAGAGCCCCAGTCCAAGAGTCACCGCTGAGGTCATCAGAAGAGGAGAAAGGTTGCGATGGCCCAAAGGAATATACTTCCTCCTCCCTCAGTGCTGTAGGGTCTTAGTTAGGAACATCAGACTGGTGGTGTGACCCAAACAGACTGGTCCTCCAACCCGCAGAGCCCGTTTACCTAAACCCAAACCCAACCTGGGTCGCACCGCTAGAGCCGCCACACACACTTCATCCCAGGTACCAGAAAGCAAAAACTGCCCTGTAGCCCAGATACCACATGTTGAGGCTACCAGGCCCAGCTCTGAGGTCCAGATACCACATGTTGAGACTACCAGGCCCAGCTCTGAGGTTCAGATACCACATGTTGAGGCTACCAGGCCCAGCTCTGAGGTCCAGATACCACATGTTGAGGCTACCAGGCCCAGCTCTGAGGTCCAGATACCACATGTTGAGGCTACCAGGCCCAGCTCTGAGGTCCAGATACCACATGTTGAGGCTACCAGGCCCAGCTCTGAGGTCCAGATACCACATGTTGAGGCTACCAGGCCCAGCTCTGAGGTCCAGATACCACATGTTGTGGCTACCAGGCCCAGCTCTGAGGTCCAGATACCACATGTTGAGGCTACCAGGCCCAGCTCTGAGGTCCAGATACCACATGTTGAGGCTACCAGGCCCAGCTCTGAGGTCCAGATACCACATGTTGAGGCTACCAGGCCCAGCTCTGAGGTCCAGATACCACATGTTGAGGCTACAAGGCCCAGCTCTGAGGTCCAGATACCACATGTTGAGGCTACAAGGCCCAGCTCTGAGGTCCAGAGACATTGCGCTGAAGTTCAAACACCAGAGGAGGCTGATGAGGTTCCCATGGAAATACAACAGATTCACCAAGTCATCCCCCTTACTGACATCATTGATGTTACTCAGGTAAAGTTATTATAAATATCAGCTATTAGTTTAGCCATAAGCGCTATTTTACAATTCAATGTGTTCCAATAAAAATGGCTGATTGTCTTCCGGTTGCGTTACTGTAATGTGCTTTTAGAATGTGTGTCTGATCTGTGTGCCTTTGATGTTTGTATTCATAGGAGGAAATACAGCTGATTCACCCCCCTTACTGACATCATTGATGCTACCCAGGTAATTCATTAATTGTATTCCTACCACAGATGTCTGGTTGCATGTGGAAATGTGCTCCAGAAATGTGTGTCTGATGTTTGGATTGACATCTCTCCTCACGGAGGAAATCTTCTTCTCTCAACAAAGTGATGCTCTCATCACACAGCATTCAGAAAGTTCTGGATCAACTGTTCTGTTGGACCCGGCCCAGCCAGACCCTGATGAGCCCATCTTCATCCTCTCCCTGACTGAAACCCCTTTCTTCCCCATGGAGGAGGAGAATGGCTGTACGTTTTAGATCCTCTCCGAGCCCCTCTCTTTTCCACCGGTCGCAGACGCATGCTCTCAACTGCAGCAGAGGTTAGTGCCTGTCTGTCAGTCATCACAAACCCGGTCCACTTAGTTTCCCCCCCAGATGCAATTTATCCAGTGGTGTAAAGTACTTCAAATACTTTAAAGTACTACTTAAGAAGTTTTTGGGGGGTATCAGTACTTTACTATTTATATTTATGACAACTTTTACTTTTACTTCACTACATTCGTAAAGAAAAGGATGTACTTTTTAATCCATACATTTACCCTGACACCCAAAAGTACTTGTTACATTTTGAATGCCTAGCAGGACACGCACTTATCAAGAGAACATCCCTGGTCATCCCTACTACCTCTGATCTGTCGGACACACAAAACACAAATGCTTTGTTTTTGAATGATGTCTGAGTGTTGGAGTGTGCCCCTGGCTATCCGTAAATTTAAAAAACATGAACAATTGTGCCATCTGGTTTTCTTAATATAAGGAATTTGAAATTATTCATACTTTTACTTTTGATACTTAAGTACATTTTTGCAATTACATTTACTTTTGATATTAAAGTATATTTAAAACCAAATACTTTTAGACTTTTACTCAAGTAGTATTTTACTGGGTGATTTTCACTTTTACTTGAGTCATTTCCTTTACTTTTACTAAAGTATGAGAATTGAGTACTTTTTCCACCACTGAATTTATATACCATATGAATGTACGTTATCTCTCTCTCTCGCCATCTCTCTCTTTTGTGCTCTCGGTTTCTCGTCACCTGACATATGCCTCCACTCCTTCAGCAGTGATATTGTTGGTCCTGGAGGTGGTTTGGAGGAAGGGTATGCTGGTATCCTCTGTAAAGCCCCTGAGCCCATGTCATTTGATGAGGTCGTCCCTCAACCCACATACACCAGTATCAACGAAGTGGAGTCTGGCTCCACAGCAGGCCCAGTAGATGTGTGTGCCTCAGCCAATCTCTCAGAAGACTCCATGGCTGACGTGGAGACTAGGGAGGACATAGATCCTCCTTTTAAGAGGAAAGAGCCAGGAGAGGTGGGCACAGAATACACAGTAGTTGTACATCTAATACAATGTTTAACAGACATGTTTTCCATTGTTTGTTTGTTCATTCAATGCCCTCCATTCATCCATCCTTTTATCCATCCATCCATTCTTCTATCCATCCATCCTTCTGTCTATCCATTCATTCATCCATCCTTCTATCAATCCATCCATTCTTCTATCCTATCCTATCAATCCATCCATTCTTCTATCCTATCCTATCAATCCATCCTTTTATCAATCCATCCATTCTTCTATCCATCCAGCCTTCTATCTTTCCGTCCATCATCCATCCTTCTGTCCATCCATTCTTCTATCCATCCATCCTTCCATCCAACCATCTATCCATCCATCCTTGAATCCATCCATTATTTCATCCTTCTATCCATCCATCCATCTATTCATCCATCCTTCCATCCATCTATTGTATTGTGTAATATGTTTTTCATTTAGTTCTGTCTGTGTGACCTAGACAAACTGCAGATCAGACCTAACACAGCAGTAAGGAAACAGCCCAGTTGTTCGGTCCTAGCCAAGGACGCTGTGTCAGCATCCACCTCAGACTATACCACCATCCCAGAGGCGGACCATAAGACAGCCTCCACCTCAGACCATACCACCATCCCAGAGGCGGACCACCCCACAGCCTCCACCCCAGACCATACCACCATCCCAGAGACGGACCACCCCACAGCCTCTACCCCAGACCATACCACCACCACCATCCCAGAGACGGACCATAAGACAGCCTCTACCCCAGAGCATACCACCATCCCAGAGACGGACCACCCCACAGCCTCTACCCCAGACCATACCACCATCCCAGAGACGGACCACCCTACAGTCTCCACTCCAGACCATACCACCATCCCAGAGACGGACCACCCCACAGCCTCTACCCCAGACCATACCACCATCCCAGAGACGGACCACCCCACAGCCTCTACCCCAGACCATACCACCACCACCATCCCAGAGACGGACCATAAGACAGCCTCCACCCCAGACCATACCACCACCACCATCCCAGAGACGGACCACCCCACAGCCTCTACCCCAGACCATACCACCATCCCAGAGACGGACCACCCCACAGCCTCTACCCCAGACTATACCACCATCCCAGAGACGGACCACCCCACAGCCTCTACCCCAGACCATACCACCATCCCAGAGACGGACCACCCTACAGTCTCCACTCCAGACCATACCACCATCCCAGAGACGGACCACCCTACAGTCTCCACTCCAGACCATACCACCATCCCAGAGACGGACCACCCCACAGCCTCTACCCCAGACCATACCACCATCCCAGAGACGGACCACCCCACAGCCTCTACCCCAGACCATACCACCACCACCATCCCAGAGACGGACCATAAGACAGCCTCCACCCCAGACCATACCACCACCACCATCCCAGAGACGGACCACCCCACAGCCTCTACCCCAGACCATACCACCATCCCAGAGACGGACCACCCCACAGCCTCTACCCCAGACTATACCACCATCCCAGAGACGGACCACCCCACAGCCTCCACCCCAGACCATACCACCATCCCAGAGACGGACCACCCCACAGCCTCTACCACATACCACCACCACCATCCCAGAGACGGACCATAAGACAGCCTCTACCCCAGAGCATACCACCATCCCAGAGACGGACCACCCCACAGCCTCTACCCCAGACCATACCACCATCCCAGAGACGGACCACCCTACAGTCTCCACTCCAGACCATACCACCATCCCAGAGACGGACCACCCCACAGCCTCTACCCCAGACCATACCACCATCCCAGAGACGGACCACCCCACAGCCTCTACCCCAGACCATACCACCACCACCACCATCCCAGAGACGGACCATAAGACAGCCTCCACCCCAGACCATACCACCACCACCATCCCAGAGACGGACCACCCCACAGCCTCTACCCCAGACCATACCACCATCCCAGAGACGGACCACCCCACAGCCTCTACCCCAGACTATACCACCATCCCAGAGACGGACCACCCCACAGCCTCTACCCCAGACCATACCACCATCCCAGAGACGGACCACCCTACAGTCTCCACTCCAGACCATACCACCATCCCAGAGACGGACCACCCTACAGTCTCCACTCCAGACCATACCACCATCCCAGAGACGGACCACCCCACAGCCTCTACCCCAGACCATACCACCATCCCAGAGACGGACCACCCCACAGCCTCTACCCCAGACTATACCACCATCCCAGAGACGGACCACCCCACAGCCTCTACCCCAGACCATACCACCATCCCAGAGACGGACCACCCCACAGCCTCTACCCCAGACTATACCACCATCCCAGAGACGGACCACCCCACAGCCTCTACCCCAGACCATACCACCATCCCAGAGACGGACCATAAGACAGCCTCCACCCCAGACCATACCACCACCACCATCCCAGAGACGGACCACCCCACAGCCTCTACCCCATACCATACCACCACCACCATCCCAGAGACGGACCATAAGACAGCCTCTACCCCAGAGCATACCACCATCCCAGAGACGGACCACCCCACAGCCTCTACCCCAGACCATACCACCATCCCAGAGACGGACCACCCTACAGTCTCCACTCCAGACCATACCACCATCCCAGAGACGGACCACCCCACAGCCTCTACCCCAGACCATACCACCATCCCAGAGACGGACCACCCCACAGCCTCTACCCCAGACCATACCACCACCACCACCATCCCAGAGACGGACCATAAGACAGCCTCCACCCCAGACCATACCACCACCACCATCCCAGAGACGGACCACCCCACAGCCTATACCCCAGACCATACCACCATCCCAGAGACGGACCACCCCACAGCCTCTACCCCAGACTATACCACCATCCCAGAGACGGACCACCCCACAGCCTCTACCCCAGACCATACCACCATCCCAGAGACGGACCACCCTACAGTCTCCACTCCAGACCATACCACCATCCCAGAGACGGACCACCCTACAGTCTCCACTCCAGACCATACCACCATCCCAGAGACGGACCACCCCACAGCCTCTACCCCAGACCATACCACCATCCCAGAGACGGACCACCCCACAGCCTCTACCCCAGACTATACCACCATCCCAGAGACGGACCACCCCACAGCCTCTACCCCAGACCATACCACCATCCCAGAGACGGACCACCCCACAGCCTCTACCCCAGACTATACCACCATCCCAGAGATGGACCACCCCACAGCCTCCAGACCATACCACCATCCCAGAGACGGACCACCCCACAGCCTCTACCCCAGACCATACCACCATCCCAGAGACGGACCATAAGACAGCCTCCACCCCAGACCATACCACCACCACCATCCCAGAGACGGACCACCCCACAGCCTCTACCCCAGACCATACCACCATCCCAGAGACGGACCACCCCACAGCCTCTACCCCAGACTATACCACCATCCCAGAGACGGACCACCCCACAGCCTCTACCCCAGACCATACCACCATCCCAGAGACGGACCACCCCACAGCCTCTACCCCAGACTATACCACCATCCCAGAGATGGACCACCCCACAGCCTCCAGACCATACCACCATCCCAGAGACGGACCACCCCACAGCCTCTACCCCAGACCATACCACCATCCCAGAGGCGGACCACCCCACAGCCTCCACCCCAGACCATACCACCATCCCAGAGACGGACCATAAGACAGCCTCCACCCCAGACCATACCACCATCCCAGAGACGGACCACCCCACAGCCTCTACCCCAGACCATACCACCATCCCAGAGACGGACCATAAGACAGCCTCCACCCCAGACCATACCACCACCACCATCCCAGAGACGGACCACCCCACAGCCTCTACCCCAGACCATACCACCATCCCAGAGACGGACCACCCCATACCACCATCCCAGAGGCGGACCACCCCACAGCCTCTACCCCAGACCATACCACCATCCCAGAGGCGGACCTCTGCAAAATTGCACTGAACACAAAAACATTGATCTACCATTGTGGGAATAATCTTGTACGATCAGACACAGAATTATTATTGTGCTTCTGTCCTACTCTCTCTCTCTTTCTCTCTCTCCCTCCCCATCTCTCTCCCTCCCCATCTCTCACTCCCTCAACATCTCTCTCTCCCTCCCCATCTCTCTCTCTTTCTCGCTCTCTCTCCCCATCTCTCTCTCTTTCTCTCTCTCCCTCCCCATCTCTCTCTCCCTCCCCATCTCTCACTCCCTCAACATCTCTCTCTCCCTCCCCATCTCTCTCTCTTTCTCTCCCTCCCCATCTCTCTCTCTTTCTCTCTCTGCCTCCCCATCTCTCCCTCCCCATCTCTCTCTCCCTCCCCATCTCTCTCTCTTTCTCTCTCTCCCTCCCCCTCTCTCTCCCTCCCCCTCTCTCTCTCTTTCTCTCCCTCCCCATCTCTCTCCCTCCCCATCTCTCTCCCTCCCCATCTCTCTCTCCCTCCCCATCTCTCTATCCCAGAGACGGACCACCCCACAGCCTCTACCCCAGACCATACCACCATCCCAGAGACGGACCACCCCACAGCCTCTACCCCAGACTATACCACCATCCCAGAGACGGACCATAAGACAGCCTCCACCCCAGACCATACCACCATCCCAGAGACGGACCACCCCACAGCCTCCACCCCAGACCATACCACCATACCAGAGACGGACCACCCCACAGCCTCTACCCCAGACCATACCACCATCCCAGAGACGGACCACCCCACAGCCTCTACCCCAGACCATACCACCATCCCAGAGACGGACCACCCCACAGCCTCCACCCCAGACCATACCACGATCCCAGAGACGGACCACCCCACAGCCTCCAGACCATACCGCCACCACCCCAGAGACGGACCACTCCACAGCCCCCAGCCCCCCAGCCCAGCCAGGTCCCTCCGACACAGGAACAGCATCAGGAGAGGTGGCGGCTGAGGAGCAGGAGATTGTGGGCCGTTTAGACCTCCCAGAGACAGAGGAGGACACGCCCACTGGAGGGGGCGAGATGGAGGACCGTAGGTCAGGGGCAGAGTCTCAGGCTGTCTGTCAAATGACACCACTGGCTACGAGTGGCCCCTTGAGCAGGTGAAGATTCTAATACCTGTCAATCTCTCCATCTGTCTCAGTTTGTACTATCTATTACTTGTAAACTCCTCAATAACATATGAAATCTCAAGTAGTTGAAAGGACCTCATGTTGAATTATAGTTGTTGATTGACAGGACACATTCGGTTAATGTCTTCCATTGATTAGATTGATTGATTAGGAATAATTATTGATTTAAATCCTTTAATATTCCTTCCCTCTATAGGCCTGGTAGAAGACCCATAGGATTTCTTTCTTTCATGTCCAATAAAACCAGCACCCCTGCAGCTGCCCCCTTTGCCCCTCCTCGAGGGCCCAGAGCAGCCCCTCAGAGACCCCAGGTCAACACCACCCGGCCAGGGGGGAAACGGGCGGCGCCAGCCCCCTCCACCACCAGAACCACGCCTGCCCCCTCCACCAGAAACACCACCATTAGTTTCACCAGAACGGTCACTAGGCCAGACAGTTCCCCCAGGGTGACCTGGGAACAGCCCTCTGATGTCCAGGCCTTCCACTCAGACCCAGATCCCAGTACTTCCCAATGTACTACAGCTACCAAGGTAAAGAGATGGACAACATGTGGTGATATTTTACCTCTGCAAAATTGCACTGAACACAAAAACATTGATCTACCATTGTGGGAATAATCTTGTACGATCAGACACAGAATTATTATTGTGCTTCTGTCCTACTCTCTCTCCCGCTCTCTCTCTTTCTCTCTCTCCCTCCCCATCTCTCTCCCTCCCCATCTCTCACTCCCTCAACATCTCTCTCTCCCTCCCCATCTCTCTCTCTTTCTCGCTCTCTCCCCATCTCTCTCTCTTTCTCTCTCTCCCTCCCCATCTCTCACTCCCTCAACATCTCTCTCTCCCTCCCCATCTCTCTCTCTTTCTCTCTCTCCCTCCCCATCTCTCTCTCTTTCTCTCTCTGCCTCCCCATCTCTCCCTCCCCATCTCTCTCTCCCTCCCCATCTCTCTCTCTTTCTCTCTCTCCCTCCCCCTCTCTCTCCCTCCCCCTCTCTCTCTCTCTTTCTCTCCCTCCCCATCTCTCTCCCTCCCCATCTCTCTCCCTCCCCATCTCTCTCTCCCTCCCCATCTCTCTCTCCCTCCCCATCTCTCTCTCTTTCTCCCCATCCCTCTCTCCCTCCCCATCTCTCTCTCCCTCCCCATCTCTCTCTCCACTAGCCTTCTCAGGTACCAGCCACCCAGGCCATTACGTCTCCCTGTGTAGACAGCTGTTCAGCAGGTGAGGAACCCCTCAACGTGTCCCAGTACTTCTTCAGTGACATCTTCACTGAGGTTGAGGGAAGTGAGGGATGAGAGGGGGAGGAAGGAGGAGGAAGTGAAAGGAGAAACGGAAGTCACTCTCGGTTTAAATCAAACCGGAAAACAAAATGTTAAGAAATCCTTGAAAGATTGCGCTTGAGAAAAATCAGGGTTCTTTGCACGTATGTTTGTGTATGTAGCTGTAAAATTATGTCTCTGCTTGTGATTATGCTGTTTCATGCTTGCAGTGAATAGATTTGGCCACAAGATGGCAACAGGGAACACAAACAAAGTGAAAAAGAATCTTCAAATCATAAATGTTTTGTCCAAACTGGCACCTAGAAGCTTTGCCAATGTCCCATATTGGATGATTACATTTTGGGCTCTTTCACCCCAATCATATCTTCTAGCCTTTTGGGTAATCTATATATTCTAAAATATATTTATTTGGTTATATTTTTTAAAACCTCACAAAGCTAGACATGTATGGTCATTTTTCTCCATCTGCATACAAGCAGAATACTTGAAATCAATGTTAACTCACTCTTCTACATTGGAGAGTTTGGCAGTTTACTCAGGGACTTTCACATTCAGATTTGTGTTTTTATTTGAAGCATTTTTTACGTTTAAATCAGAAACCATTGACTTAAAATTAGCATTGTATATATGTTTATTTGAATGTAGATCAGATATACTGGAAGGGGTGTATTCCCCGAGCATTTACAGTTTTTCTTTCTTGGTGTATGAACAAGACCCAGCTTGATTGACACCACAGTGATGTCAACACTTGTTTCTTTATTTCATGCTACCTGAAGATACAGGACATATATTTTCAAATGGCTCTGCAAAGAAACCTCTCATTTAATACATGTACAAGTGACAAACTCACAGAAACCGTGCACAGATCATGAGTCCAATTTCAAGGATTTATTATGTTCTGCAGCCACTGTTCAAACTAACGTAGCTATTATATAGCTCATGTGAATACAATTGTATACGTTAATGTCTCCTTTAGTGTTATGTCTTGCTACATTATAGAAAAGTGAGTATAGAAAAGTAGAAGAAATGCATAAGAATGGTCAGAGGGTCTTGAAACTGGACTAGTGTAGAACAGTCCTGCTGCACACTAAACACTGCTGGACTAGTGTAGAACAGTCCTGCTGCACACTAAACACTGCTGGACTAGTGTAGAACAGTCCTGCTGCACACTAAACACTGCTTCTTGCAGACCACCTATACAGAACCTTATGTTCACATAAGAAATATGTTACAAAGTTTTTGAATGGAACGGATATCATCTTAGTTAGTCTCAACAGAAATTAAGAGGACACATGATCTCAAAAGCCTTAAAAGTGTAATGAAAACTTCAGTATTTGAGTGTAGTCTTTTTTTGCTGTGTGGTGTGTCGGGGGGATGGGGGAGGAATGTGCAGATGTTTCATTTCCAAGCAGCATAGAGAGGCAGTGAGATCGAAGAGACCACGCTGCATGTTACTAGGTGACCTCACTACATAAATATTCCACGCTCTCACAGTCAGCCCTTATGCAGTTCCACTCTTCTTTTGGTCCATGTTGAATAGGGATGTAAAGGAATTCACTTTTATAGACCCTGTGCTTTTAAATTAATCAGGGGTTTTCCAGCTGTTTCTGTTCTGCCTTAAAGATGTGAAATAAACACTGTGCATGAGAGGTATTACTTGCCAGTCAATGTTTTAAGCCAGTATGAACTCATCACTAGTAATGTCTGTCTCTGATTATGAACATGCAATGGTAGATTGTCGTAAACGTTTTTGTGGATAACTCCGAACCACTAATTGTGATGATAAACTGAATACTGTAATCTGTAATTAAGTGTAATCAGGAACCAATTAAGTAAAAATATAGGGAATAATTGAAGTGCATTATCTTCCAGGGAAGAAGTGGTAGAGCTTCCGTTGGTAGTGGACATTCAAGGGAATCCACATCCAGGGTCCAGTCTGGGTGAATTACACAGGTGTATTTGATTTGCACAGTTGGACCAGCTTCGTTAGGGTTTGGCCGAGATAGGCCGCCATTGTAAATAATAATTTGTTCTTAACTGACTTGCAAGTTAAATAAAAAAATATATAAAATAAATACCATGTGCACGGTCACGATTTTGGTATGTAATACTTCCGTTATTCACTACAAGAAACAGACAATGGAATCTACTGGTGCTTCCCAATAATAGTGCATTTTCCCCGAGTTGTGCCCTCATTCACTATTTACCACAAATCTAAAATCATTGGATTGGTGGAGGCATGACATGGACTTGTAGGAGTTCCCACTATATATCAGTAATTTCCTATCAAATCAGTGAAGGGAAGTGAACACCGTTTGGGAAGAAGGATAGATAATTGGGACATATCCTACATTTACATATCTATGGTTTTAGTACAGCCTCCTACTAGTAGGGTTTCAGTGGTAGGCCTATCTACACCACCCCCATTTTTTACTAAATCTAGTGCACCTAATTTTCGAATTCGATTATGCTGAGCCGCGGGGTATTGGTCTATGGCCCGTGACGTGACTGAGCAAAAGCGGTGAGGGAGGAGCGACATTGTCAAATGGAACAGTAATCTGCGCCGCTCTGTCATGTTGTCAACATGGTACATCGTCCAGAAACATACAATATTTTCATACCATTTTCCATAGAATTTATGTTTGGATTTTTAAAATAGTTTTCTTTGGGAAGGCACTTTTGCATGTGAAAACACCGAATCCTGCTCATTACTACACGTGCTTAATTACGTCACGTTTGTTTTGAGCCGATTTCTCCATCGGACAGAGTTTGGCACTAAATTCACGCCCTGGAAGCAACCCGGTTTCGAACTCAATGGAGTCAACTTTCAGCCGGTGCAAAACACGCTTACAATGGCGTCCGGGCAAGATTCATCGAATCCCCACAATGTTTAGAGGTTGGCTCCACCGGCCTTCGCTCTGATTGGAGAAGCTGTCTCTCCCAGACAGAGGGGGACCTTGAGTTACCGCAGACTGCCGAGTAAGCACCGAGCAGTCTGACTGTACACTACTGCAGACGTAATGGGGGGCCTGGCCCCGAGCCAACAGCAAGCTAGTTAGTTAAAGACGGTGGCAGTTGGGTCAACGCAGCCGTATATGGGGTTCTGTCCCCGCAAGGCTGTTTGCCGTTTTTACGAGCTTCACGTATGCAACATTGTGCCAGTAAAATTGAAACTTCATCAGCGCCAGCTGGCCTCCCCACCGCTAGCTGGCTAGCGAACTAATGGACATTACTTTAGTATAACTGGGCTTCAATCTGTAAGTACATTTAATTACAATGAGCTGTTCGATGTTACTTGTCGAATCTGGTTAGCTGGCTAGCCAGTAGCAGCATAATTGTGTGTTAGCAGACGTGTTTTATTTTTACCGGTCTAGCTACGTTAGCTAGCTAGCTATGTGGTTAGCTAACTAGCGAGCTGCCAAGCTGGCATGGCATTTTGGTGCGAGCCAACCCTAGCTAGCAGCTTCAGGCGTAGACTGAATGCAACCCCCTTTCTTTGTTTGAGAGGCTAGCAAAGACGGAAAGTACAATTTGCTTGACGTAAACGCTAGATTATTGCTTGCAAACCACCAAGTTTATGCAGCAGCATTGGTATTTTAATTTAATAGCTAGCTATATTTGTAATATTATGTTACTTGACACATTACGATATTAACTGTAACAATCACAATGTAGCGAGGTGTATTGCTGTTGAATGATACATTTGTGAAGCACCGGCAGGTGCTCATTCAGGGATTGCATGAATCTGTTTTTAGACGGGGGCAGTTGGGTCAACGCAGCCGTGTATGGGGTTCTCTCCCCGCAAGGCAGCTTGCTGTTTTTACTAGCTACATCTTTTTTTAGTGAAAAAGATGAAGTCATTTTTGTCTGCTTTCTGCAAACGTGTATTTAATAATACGTTTTTACTGCATGGCGCATTATTGTGCATTGAGATGCCGTTTATTTAATGTATACTGACTGTCACTGAATGCTTGATGCTTATTCAATTATGTCTGTAGTGATAAACATGATAAAACATTTGTGTGTGTGTGTATATGTATATATATATATTTTTTTTTATCTCGCAGTCCCACACTTGCCCTGATGCCAGACTGACTATGCAGTAGAAATGCGGCTCTTGCAGATAATCAAGGTAAAATTTGATGTTGCCCTGTTAAAATTCACAGATCTCAACTTAACCATAGATAGGATCATTAAAATCAATATATTGCCACATGTAGCTCTAGGCTATTGCTTTGACTTGTTACTATATTGTTTTATCATAATTTGCTCTATGTATTGTCTGTGTATTCAAGACTATATGGGAACAGTATTGCTATTGGCAATATAATCTGCATTTTAAACAATCCATGGTAAGTATTATGATCCATGGCAAGTATCATATCCTAATCTAACCAATGGAGAAGGAACCTATAACCAAATCAGAACATCACACTGAACCATCACCAATCAGATGCTGTAATGATATAAGCGTGCCTTCCCTTGTCCAATCAGTGATATACCGGTATTTATGACCCAATCACAGCTTTAGCTGGTACAGTATCGTCACTACCACTCAGCATTGAGCAGGCCTCTGACCAGTTATATAAGTCCATGGCTCCGATGCAGCAGCACTGTCTATGCTAGCTCAAGGCTGCCTGTGGGTTCAGTGAGTTCGAGACAGCCTCAATGCAGTGGACTGCCGCTGGGGGAAAAATGTGACCTCGTTTGACTGGTGTTGCCTGGAGGCGCTCCAAGCTGCAGTCTGGGAAGTGGAAAAGACAGTCTGTTTTAAACAGGTGGCCTTCCCTACTGCCTCTACTTTACTGTACTGTAAATGTAACATGTGCATTTAAACTACTAAGTCATGTTAAACTACTAAGTCATGTTAAACTACTAAGTCATGTTAAACTACTAAGTCATGTTAAACTACTAAGTTGCGGTAAGACGGAAGGAGTTAGGAGGGCAGATTCTCTCCAGTAGTATTGAGTTCAAGTTATGTGAAAATTCTAGGAAGGGCTAGTTCAGTTGTTTTACATGACATTTTTCTCTGTCCTAGAAAATGATTTTCCAATGTTTGTGTGTCGTCCTGCATTCTAGTTCAATATTGCAAGAGCTGAGTTGAACTGTTTGGTCATAAAGATCCCCTTGAGTCTGCTTTGAGCATTTGGATTCAGAACATGGATTGCCCAGGAGTAGGCCTAACAGTTATAGTCTACTTTATAATATGATGCTAGCTTAAGCAACCGTAAATGTGTTTTCTCAGATCCCTTATTGTCTTTTCTGTTTCCGTATTGGCTTGTCTCGTTGTGAGTTCTAGGGTAATGAATTGCAGCTAGGGATCACTGACTCACTGTTGTTCATGAATCAAATAGTTATATTTCATGCTTGTCTCTCTTGCTCTTAGGTACCAGTTTAACCCACAGACTGAAATTAACAGGCTATGATGGCTCCCCTGAGGTAAGAACAGCCAAGTCTATTAATGAATGACAGTGCAGTGCTACTGTATTATTTAATGGACTGTAAAGGTGTCATTATCTCGTTCTAACAGCTGATACACATCCTGAGAAACCTGCTCTAGCCTAGGCTAAATTGTGGTTAAAAAGGTTTCCTAGTATTATGTTGTCAGACCCTAAATCTACATATAGCTGAATTTACAGAAGATTCTTCAGGATGAAGAAGTCAGGATGAAGTCTCAACCTAGAGTATCCACACGAGCAGTCGTTGTCGATTATGTTATCATGTCTAAAATTTTGAATTGACTTTTTCCTTTCTTTCACAGAAAAGACTGCAGGTCACTGTCGGTCGGACCAAAGGGGAGCAGCAACAAAACAACTCACCGGTCCTTCCCTTCACTCCTTCCTGGGAGAAACAAAACACTGTCATCATAAAGAACAAATGGGAGAAAAAAAAAAGTATTTTAATTTCTGATTTTTGTAATCATGTCTAACCTTTCTTGGGGGGAAGGGAAAGGGGGGGTATAGATGACATCATGATGACTCTGAAGTTTCATACCTTCTCTGTCTATTTCTGTGATTTATTAACACATTAGATAGATATTCAGTAGCTTGTTAGGGACTCTAAGCCTTGATGATATGTTTGTTTTCAGGAAGGAGAGGAAAAGCCGAATGACACAAAGCAATGTAATAACAGTCTCCAACAGCAGAGACCTAGCCTGATCCCAGGTCTGTTTGTGCTGTCTTCCATGGCTTTGGTGACTGCCCAAACAGATCTGGAACCAGGCTAGCAGAGACCCACGTCTACGTTTACGAATTCTACAGGTGGCCCCTTGTGGGCTGAGTACAGTAACTGACAAGCAGCAGCATGTCATCCACTCTGCCACAGAACAAATCACAGTTCAAACAGCAGCATTATCCTCCTATTTATGTTTTAACACTCACTCAGTTCTCTGCACTGTTCACACACTCAACTGCAGTATGTGATCGCTCCTTAACACAGTATTAAGCTAGGCCTAGACCTGTATCATTATCTCTACAAAACACACTCTTCAACGTCTTGGAAGGGAGTGGTTGCACCTCGAAGCGGAACCATTCAAACGTTAGGTTCAAGATTTTACTTTTTAACAGTCCTAATTGCTCTGCTCTTCGGGTGATTCACACCCTTCAGCTCTCATTCTTCTCTCATTCTCAAAACTCTTAATATTTACACACTCTACAGTATTTACTGAGGCTAAGAGTCCCCCCTTTTTCCATGTTAGCTAGTAAATGCTTCCTAGTGTGTTTTTGTATTTTAAACGTTTATGCTTTTAAGTAGGTTTGCTTTTTAACATTTTTAGAATGTTTGTTGCTAGTATAAAACCATGTGTAGACAGTTATGTACGCTGTGATGTAGCCTATAGAAGTAGCTATAGTAGAAATGCATTGTTCCCTTGTGGTAAGTGAGTGAGATGCTGCCACGGAACTGAGACACTGATGATTGGTGCTATTTTGGACTTTAATCTGCTCCTTGGAAAGGTAGCCGAGATGGGTTTTCTTGTTTTACTTTCACATTCTGAGTAAAGAAGGTGTTGGTTCTTTGTTGTCATGGTTGTTGTAACTTGGTCTGGATTGGCTTAGTTTTTCACTGTTTTCTGTGCGGCTTTCTCATTGGATTTAAGATTTGAGGAAATATAAACTTTTATCATGGTCAATGTTTTACTAAAGGAAAAGAGGATACATGTGAGAAGATTTGAGGATATACCATGTTGATGGGAGCAATCACAAAACTGCAATTGTTAAAAACACTAGTTACCCTTTAATACTGACATGTGCATTCAAAGGTATACAATGTATCTAGTAGTACCCAGCACTGGTCACTTTTAGAAAATGTTAAGCTTAAGTGTGTTTTGATTGACAGACAATCTCGAAACCAAGAGTGCAGTTCTGCCCCTAGCATGTTTGTGTGTAACGGAGATCTAAGAGATTTTGCACACATACGAGTGAGTTATGAATTTGTCACATGGAAACATAGAGTTAAATGCTAAAAGGAATGAACACACTCTATGTGTTTTAAGGCCCAGCCTGTTTGGGTTTGGGTTCAGGGTTTCAACTTTTCCTCATCTCCTTCACCAGCTGGATATGACTTAATCCTATAGAGTCATGTGTGACTTAATGTTAGTTAACGTGAGACTGGAATCACATGATGCATATAATCTTGTTTTAAAAAATTGAATACAATTTTCCAAATGGTGCACATGTAGCAAAGTTAGAATAGAACAATCTTTTTAATTTATGTATTTTTTTGAATGATTTTGTAAATGAATGTTGATGAGAAGCTTACTTTGTTATAAAACAGACAAACTAAAACCAAAAAGCTTTTTATTGTTTTTAGCTATAGATTTAAAACATCAAAGTAATGTCAGTATTTGCAGTTTTGTCTTTGCTTCCCTGTTAATTTATTTAGTTAAAGATTCTAATATTAATATGATAATAACCAACTTGAAAGCCCATGTTGTTGTTCTTTTGTCTTCCATTCTCCCTCTATTCTAGGGACCTTTTTGTACCAGCATGCTCTAGTGTTATTGATCGCTTGCTCTCTTCCTCATTGAGTTGATTTGTTACACATTTTTCCTCTTGCAGTTCTTTCCTTTCAGACTAGTTAATATGTAAGCTATTTTGTACATAGCAAAGTGAATAGCATATGCAGGATGTGCTGTAGTGTGTTGAGTCAGGTATTCAGTAATTACCACTGTATATGGTTGGAAAAAAACACGATATGCCAGCTTTGCAAAATTATTACAACGATGCACTTAACTTACAGTATCCCATGTATTTTTTTTTGGCAATTTTAAAAGTAGTGCAATAAATATGCAAGCTCGTAAATGTGTGTTTTTATTTGAATCTGTTGATGTTGCAGGAGTTTTTCCAGTGTTGTGGGAAACTTGTGCAATTGTGCTTTGTTCGAGAAATTGATCATGCCGCGCCATGGAATACGTTGTTGCAAAAAGTTAAGTCATTTTCAAGCAGTGGTTTATAGCCATCAGCAGACAGTTCTCGGCAACAGTTCTGACTGACAGCAGTTCAGAGCAGATCTAAAGCATGATTGTTTTAACCTGTGGCGTCGAAGAGGATATTACTTACAACATAGTTGGATGAATCTTTCCCACCCCAAACCACTTTTCTACTGACACAGGCAAACTAATCTATAGGATACATTTTAAGTGCAAAAACTTATCAGAGCAAACTTACCCAGAGATGATTGCTTTTCAGGGATGAATCAAGATACATTGGAGAATTGTGCATTGATACGATGGCAAAACGGTAATACACTCCCACACAAGGACATCAAATCCCTCTTTCATTCAATAGCGAGGTCAGTTTTACACATAGAAAGGCCTTATTAGCAGTTCTGTTATATTCTGGGAAAGTTTTGGAGCATCACATGGAAAATACTGTCAAGAGGAAACGGAATCGAGCTAACGCTTGGCAAACAATTTCATACCCAAACTGCATGGATGTGAACTTAGGACTATAGCTAGATTTTGGGAACTTTCTTCAATACCTATTCTCCTTGTGTGTGCGAATGAGCGTGCACATGTGTGTGTGACTGGTGTGTACATTTTGTGGGCGAAGATACTGTCTTCCACTGCAGGATTTGGGCTGTTGTGGTAAAGTTGGGTTCATGCATGCAAAGCCCATTATTCCCTGACATCTGGGTACAGGCAGGAGGGTCTGGTCAGATAGAGCAGAGCCACTGCTGAGTCCTCCCTCCTTTCCTCCCTCGTTCCCTGATGCTGTCTGTCTCTGTGACCAGCTCATTCTAATCTCATCAGCAGCTCCAGCTTTCAAATGCCTCTCTCTCTCTCCCTTCCTCCGGACCCCTCTCTCTTTTCCAAAACAATACCAAGGATTCTAAGTTGGAAAATGTTTTATTGTCTGCACTGCAGAAAGAAAGAAAAAAAACACAGACAAATAGGAAAGTTTGCATTCAATTTATCATCAGACAGTTGTTATAACGTTCAATTTATAGATGTGTGTTTGACCTCTTCTTAGTAATTACTGTGTCAGGGTGGTGCCTTCCAAGCCAGACTTTAAATCATACTCTGTTGGTGAAGGCTAAAGCAATGTGTTGTATACTTCAAGGCACTGTGTACTGTAGCATGGTAAGTTATGGTCCACTGGGAGTCTGGGACCAGCTCTTTCATAGAATAATTTTACCAGCCGGCTACCCCTGAGACCCAGGACATTTTAGCTTTCCTAAGGAAAACATCCATTCCAGACACGCGCTCACGCACACACAATGATGCAGTTTTGTGATTTCTGATGTTATTATTGATGTTATTTTAGTGCACATTGCATAGGGGTCAACAGTAATTCAGGTACTGCATTTGAACAATGTGGATTCCAGTTATGCTCCCGTAGACTTTGATGCTGTACACACACACACTTATGACATCCATTGCCTAACTTACTGTATAAAATCAATGATACATGAGCTTTCAGCTTTTTCAGGCTTTCTGCAGTGCATGAGTGTCTGTGGCAACACATGATCTTAATCACGTACTGTTATTTTAGAGTGAGAGGACAGGATCAGGAAATACCTCAGGAGCAGTCTGTCTCTGGGTTATAGTAGTAAAGGCCAAATTCAATATTTTTTTTTTGTGTATATATATTTTTAATACCTGTAAGGGTCCTAAAATTATAAATCAAATTGTTAAATGATCCATAGTATGACCATCTTAAAACAATTCCGTATGTCTGACTGCAGAGAGTTGCTTGGTAGAATGATCAGGAGGACCAGCGCGTGTGTGTTTTCAGGGGAAGGGGGTGGATCTGATCTTCATCACCTAAGACTTCTCAAATTTCTCAAATTTTTTGCTCAATCTTGCATGGTTTCTCAAACAGCTGTAACTGTAAATGCATTCATAAATCAGGTCCTTTCTTGAGTTGGGCTCTAGGATGTAACAACTGTTGAACATCTGAGCTTATGGTTGATTGTGGGGGAAAGGGATAGAGTGTGTAAGAGTATGTTTGTGTGTATGTATCCCACATCTATTGCTAGGGGCAAGGATGTTAGGGACAATATAGTAGGAATCACAATAATTGTTTGCTAAAATAATAATTGCTTAACAAAAATGTAATGCAATGGCAATCCTGGTTATAGGTAACAATCATTTGTATGAACTGACAACATTATTACGCATATTAATTGTTAATGATGTTAAGATATATATATTTGAATAGTTATATATAAAGCAAATTGAGGTGAGAGCATTGGAAATACTTTTAGAGATTGATCTGCTTCTGTTCTGTGGGTGGAACTGTGTTCTCTTTTTTTGAAGGATAGGTCCTGGCCTCTCGGGGGGCCTAGGGATCCTGGAGGACGGGGGTGGTCTGCCGGTCACTGGGATGACAACCCAACTTGGGATGGGGAGGGGCTTTAGCGGGTGGAATAGTCGAGAACAATTGGAGGGTTACATAGTAGCAACGCAAATATCATGGTACAGCTATATGGACACTCAAACACATGGTTCTTTTTAATGGTAAATTTACAAGCATACAGTACCAGTAAAAAGTTTGGACACACCTACTCATTCCAATGTTTTTCTTTATTTTTTACTATTTTCTACATTGTAGAATAATAGTGAAGACATCAAAACTATGAAATAACACATATGGAATCATGTAGTAACCAAAAAAATTGTTAAACAAATATTTGAGATTCTTCAAAATAGACACCTTTTGCATTGATGACAACTTTGCACACTCTTGACATTCTCAACCAGCTTCGTGTGGTAGTCACCTGGAATGCATTTCAATGAACAGGTGTGCCTTGTTATAAATTAATTTGTGTTTGAGACAATCAGTTCTGTTGTGACAAGGTAGGGGTGGTATACATAAGATAGCCCTATTTGGTAAAATACCAAGTCCATATTATGGCAAGAACAGCTCAAATAATCAAAGAGAAATGACAGTCCATCATTGCTTTAAGACATGAAGGTCAGTTAATACGGGAAATGTCAAGAACTTTGTGCAGTTGCAAAAACCATCAAGACCTCTGATGAAACTGGCACTCATGAGGACCGCCACAGGAAAGGAAGACCCAGAGTTACCTCTACTGCAGAGGATAAGTTCATTAGAGTTACCAGCCTCAGAAATTGCAGCCCAAATAAATGCTTAAAGTAACAGACATCTCTCAACATCAACTGTTCAGAGGAGACTGCGTGAATCAGGCCTTCGTGGTTGAATTACTGCAAAGAAACCACTACTAAAGGACACCAATAAGAAGAGGAGAATTGCTTGGGCCAAGAAACACTAGCAATGGACATTAGACTGGTGGAAATCTGTCCTTTGGTCTGATGAGTCCAAATTTGAGATTTTTGGTTCCAACACCTGTGTCTTTGTGAGACGCAGAGTAGGTGAACGGGATGATCTTCACATGTGTGATTCCCACCGTGAAGCATGGAGGAGGTGTGGGGGTGCTTTGCTGGTGACACAGTCTGTGATTTATTTAGAATTCAAGGCACACTTAACCAGCATGGCTACCACAGCATTCTGCAGCGATACGCAATTCCATCTGGTTTGCGCTTGGGACTATCATTTGTTTTTCAACAGGACAATGACCCAACACACCTCCAGGCTGTGTACGGGCTATTTGACCAAGAAGGAGAGTGATGGACTTGGCCTCCACAATCAAGAACCTCAAACAAATTAAGATGGTTTGGGATGAGTTGGACAGCAGAGTGAAGGAAAAGCAGCCAACAAGTCCTCAGTTTATGTGGGAACTCCTTCAAGACTGTTGGAAATGCATTCCAGTTGAAGCTAGTTGAGAGAATGCCAAGAGTGTGCAAAGCTGTTGTCAGGGGTTCACCTTGGGGTCGTGATAGGGGCTGTATCAAATGTTTGATGTATTATAATAATTTATTATGCTTATGTTGTATTAATAGAAGGGGAGGGGTTATAAGACCCCTCTCTCCTTACATTTGTAGGATCATAGACTACAGATGAACAATATATATATTCATTATAAAGGTTTAATATTGTTCCACAGTCTTTTCTAATCTCTGCCTCTTATAAAGAAACTGTCTGAGAGATGTGTGACTGTGACACAGAACTCTGCAGGGGAGTGTAAGAGATAAGAGACTAGTCAGACATTCCACTATAAATCAACTTGGGGAGTGGACATTTACTGCTAAGCTTTTAGATAACACAAAAACTCGTGTTTATATAGCTGTGTAGGCATGGTTTTGGTCTCGTGAGTAGAAGGTAATGATGTAGGCAGTGACATCACTAAGATATATGGCTGTAGGAATAAGAAAACAACTCGGACCCTTTTCTATTTTGCAGAACTTACTCGGAAACATGCGTGCTATGTTCCTGTTGTCAACTTCTGTCTGCAATTGCATTAATAAATGAGTGATTGATTTCCTTAAAGATATTGTCTGAATGCTAATTTCAACAATGATTGACAAGGAACAAGGAACAAACCCCAACACTGTCATTAAGGCAAAGGGTGGCTACTTTGGAGAATCTCAAATATAAAATGTATTTTGATTTGTTTAACACTTTTTTGGTTACGACATGATTCCATGTGTTATTTCATGGTTTTGATGTCTTCACTATTATTCTACAATGTAGAAAATTGTAAAAATAAAGATAAAACCTTGAGTAGGTGTGTCCAAACTTTTGACTGGTACTGTATATATATACATATATATTTGCAAAATAGCATATGGGTGATTAATAAATGAGTGATTGATTTCCTTAAAGATATTGTCTGAATGCTAATTTCAACAATATCTGCAAGCTGATCCCCCAAAAATAAGCCCAAAAATAAAGAACAATTCCATATGTCAGCTCCCTCCAAAAGCTTAGACTTTTAATAATTAAATCCCGATTTCAATTTCTCAGAGAACAAGTTGAGAGATTTTGCTCGGATGGTTGATGACATCAGAAGTAACCTGCAACCGCAAGTTGCATCTGGCTGTCCATTATTTACTGGATTCATTGGCCTGCAGCAGACATGCCCCAGTAGGAACAGATGTCTGTGCACTGACTACACAACAACCTCGGTGCTAGAGGTTTGTCTGTAGCAGAAGATTTCCACAAAGGGGACACTGTCCTCCCATGACAGTCTGTTTAGCCATCAGACATGGAACAGGCCCTGAGGTCATGCAGATTTGATTGATGTCAGTTAAGAACAAATTCTTATTTTCAATTCCCTGAGCTTGTCAGCTCAGGGATTTGAACTTGCAACCTTCCGGTTATTAGTCCAACGCTCTAACCACTAGGCTACTCTGCCGCCCATGGACTAATAACCGGAAGGTTGCAAGTTCAAATCCCTGAGCTGACAAGCTGACCAATCTGTTGTTCTGCCTCTGAACAGGCAGTTAACCCTCTCTCAACTAGCTTCAACTGGAATGCCGTCATTGAAAATAAGAATTTGTTCTTAACTGACTAAATAAAAATAAAGGTAATAATATAATATCCCACTAGCAAGTACAGCTACTGTACTATATATCCCATCAAAATCTGGTATTTAAACTTCATGGGTAGTTTGCACTTACTAATGTGTTTTTTGTCATAGCTATTTAGTACTGGTACTGTACTTCATTAAAATCTGATATTTATATGGGGACTTTCCATAGAAATTGCCTTAATACTGATACATCCTTGAGTCCCAGCTGTTTAATCAGGATAACACAGATGTCTTCACATTCACTGGATAAATAGGTCTGTCATAAACCAGGAAGGAATAGGAGGATGTTACAGTTTCCTGTTTACATCAAGTTGAGTGCTTCTGGGTGCTGGCTCTTGTCCTCCAGGAAAACAGGATGTTTAGAGGGCATAAGACATGGATAGGCCCATTATTATAATGTAGTCCCTACAGGACTCAATTGGTTGGATGAAGAACTTCAGTCTGCTACAACAGAGTGCTTCAGTATGCTAAGAATAAGATGACATTATTACACTATTTCTCTGTGTTTACATTATTGTAAAGGCTATACAATTAAATATGTCTCTTGCAAATAAACATAAACCCTCTCACCTAATCCATGAAACATTCCAAAATACAGGCGCACTCCGTTCATGCTTAGCATGGTATAATCTTCTAACACTGGGCCCTGCTCATATCCTTTCTTTGAAAGAGGTGAATGAGTGCATTTGGCACAGCCTGCTGGTATGCTGCCATAACACATTAAAATCGTGACTAGCTCCGGTGCAGATATGAGGAGATAAACTGAGTCAGAGGAATGGGGAGGCAGGCTATATCAGATCAGTAGAAATGTATGCAAACAGTGAGAGAAAGTCATACCATAGGCTACATCTCAGACCATAGAAGGAGGAAAGGCAGGAAATGTATGGATGGAAGAATGCTGGCAGAATAGTTGTATTGTTTCTACACTGAGTACAGAACACTAGGAACACCTGCTTTCTCCATGACAGACTGACCAGGTGAATCCAGGTTAAAGCTGTGATCACTTCTTGATGTCACTTGTTAAATCCACTTCAATCAGTGTAGATGAAGGGGAGGAGTCAGGTTAAAAAATGATTTTTAAGCCTTGGTAGTAGGTGCCAGGCACACCGGTTTCAGTGTGTCAAGAAGTGCAAAAAGGCTGGGTTTTTCACACAACGGGTTTCCGTGTGTTTCAAGAATGGTCCACCACCCAAAGAATATCCAGCCAACTTGACACAACTGTGGGATGTTTTGGAGTCAGCATGGGCCAGAATCCCTGTGGAATGCTTTCGACACCTTGTAGTGTCCATGCCTCGACGAATTGAGGCTGTTCTGAGGGCTAAGGGGGTTGCAACTCAATAGTAGGAAGGTGTTCCCAATGTTTTGTATACTCAGTGTATATCATATTTTACATTTGTGTGACTGTTCTTGTCCATCAGTGTTTTGTTACTTGTTGTGTTTTATGTTTTTGTGTGGACCCCATCCGAATAAACCAATAATCATATCAGGCTTTCTAGGACAAAGTCTGAGTCATTCAGTTGAGTTGAAGTCAGGACACAACCTGAGATCAACTGCCTTACCATTCATCATGCAGTAGTCAACACACACTCAGTGCCAACTCAAATGGCTGAGCAGTTTGCTTGCTATAACGGTGAGTCATCGTTGTTGCTGTTGGGATACTTCACATGGGTGTATATAGAATTCATTATTAATTGGCCATCCTAAAATATGTTCCTAATAGTTATCACTTTCATTTCTCCATTCACCCACTAAAAAGTTGCATACATGGATTTGACAAGGATTGTAGATTAGATTAGGGACTGTTGTGTTTCTAAATCCAACGGTAGTAGTTTAGTTGGTGTCCCTGTATGAAGATATTGTAGCAGCTGCTGAACTATTTCTTCCGTTTCTGACTCGTCTTATCATTCCAGCAAGGCAGAGTGAGTCATCCCAGACACCACCACCATTACATAGACATTATATGTTGTCTTGGATTTGTCCATCAGTGCTTCCACACTCATTCTCCAAAAAGAACAGGATCAAATAAGTAAGAATTTCATGATTTTAGACCAAATAAAAACCCTGAATAAATTAAATCCATTGGTATGTTATTACACATAGTCATCTTGTCCTTGAGCTTTACACTCTTCAGGTTACTGGTGTACAGTGCAGCCAGCCAGTGTCCTCTTCTCTTACAACAAGCAACCATTAGAGAGCAAACCCTGGCCATCTGACTCCACTTGGTGGTGACAAGTGTTACTACAGAAACAATATATAATCAATATCATGAAACACACTAATACGACAACATTTTAGACATATTGAATGTATTTATTGACGAGGATGAATTTCCAGTGCAACTACTGTACAGTGTGGGCTACTCATTATTCATTATTGTAATTGATGATAACCCCCCCCCCCCCAGTATTAATGTGCAAAAAAATGTTGGGGTCCAGCAGCAAAGTTTCCTACAGTACAGAAGTTCTTACAGTAAACACACCTGACAATACAGTAACATAATAACCCAGTCTGCGTCACAAATGACACTCTATCCCCAGTGTAATACTTTTGACCAGGGTCCATAAGGGTCTGTTTAAAAGTAGTGCACGATGCAGGGTGCCATTTCAGATACAAACTTTGTGTCCTCATGGGAGCTCAACATGTATGAGTGAAACACTATGTTTTAATACTGCATATTGTATAATAATAACGCAAGTCAAATCAATTTGGAGGCATAGTAAAACATGATTGATCTAAGACCTCACTGTGCAGTGATCGATACACAATCCAGTCTCATCCGGATTACAACAATTGAGTACAATTGTACAGTATATCTCGCCCACTCAGGAGCACTGTGGGCCCAGATCTGTGTGTGCTGTATAGCCTATGGTCGTTGTGGAGTTGGTTATACAGAACAAATATATCTGGGACCAGGCTTACTCAAAAGTGCCTTAAAGCTTAAATGCTCTCTAAAATGAAGACACTGTACAGGATTATTGGTGTCGGTGTGGTCAAAAGACAGAGCAGAGTACACTGGCACAAACACTTTGAAAAGTGTCCTTTCTGTCCTCTTAAAGGGGTTTCCATGCAATATCTAACACATACTGTACATACACAGAGCAGTACTCCAAGGTGGGGTTGGTTACTGGTGTAGAGCACAACCAGTGTACTCTACACAGCCATTGCTGTTGTACTTCACAAGTTCATGTTTCTTTCTTTCCAGAAATCAGGCTTTTCTTTACATGTTTTCTGTTGGGGAGAGATTGTGGCATTGTTTCTGCGGTGGTGGTTGCGTTTCTGTCAGGTCACGTCTCGACCTTGGTTCGGGGAGTATGGACCGTCTTCACCACCTTGGCGTTGCTCCTCACGTCATGCTCTATGATCTCTGACAGCAGCGTGTCTTTAGAGCCTTGCTTCTTCTGGAGAACAATACATTGTTTGAATATCAATGCAAGGAGATTAATTCACCAGAGTTTGTGGTAATAAAAGCTGGTATTGTATTTAATACGTGTAGCACTGCCATTCAAATGAAATAATCACCCTACTATGCGCTCGCAAAGTATCACTTTTATTCATTGTGAACATTTCTGCCTCACAGCCTTTGTCACAGCTTGTACGTGTGGCATTGACCAATAAGCGGAAGGAAAAAGGTTTGTGACTGACCTGAGAGGGGGTGGAGCTGGAACCTGGGATGTCTGCTGTGCGTGTCACAGGTAAGGGGGGAACCAGGTCTGTCCGGGTGCTGGGGAGAGGGTAGAGATGTGTTAGATGTTGGAAGACAAACGCAGGGTTACACTTTAATCATACTATACTATTTATGAAGCACACAGTCGCTTCCATTATCATGTCTCAAGGTGCTGAACAATACAGGAACGAACCATCAGCATCAAGCAACCGTACAATAACTAGACTAGAGCCGGGATTGAATTTGACAGACGTTGCAGCGCCCTTGGCATTTAAAGGTAATATGCGATTGGGCAGACATTTGCTGAGTTTACCGTGAATGTGATCACTGCGAACGTCAGGATCACTGCCTTTACACATCTACAACACGCCTCAGATTGTATTCCATTTAAATGTGACATTTCGGGTGAGACTCTTGAAGAGTGAAAAACCATAAGATCTGGCCTGAAACCAGTTTAGACTCACTTGACCTCAGAGAGCACGGACCTCTCCCCTTCGGAACACTGGGAGCGTCGGTACTGATGGAAACTCCGGGGGGAATGAGAGTGCCGGATTTTGATTGGGTCTCCTTGGGTTCTGGAAAGAATGATGAACATAGAATCCTTCACTTTATCTCATGTGTAGAAGAGTAGGCTTACCTCTCATTTAGCCCAGTGGGATATCAGCCCACGCCATACTGAATTCATCAGCTTCTATCTCAGAGGCGGTGAGATATAATGAAATAGAGCATAATGTATCTCTACAGGGAGCAGTATGAAAAGGCCAGACTCAATCATTAAAGATGTGAGGGAAACACTTCAGTCTGGTGGGGAATCGGTTATCTTCTTATCCAAGTCCAGATCAACAGACCCTATGTGCTGACTGAGCATGCTCCATTCATTATAGACCTGTCTGATTATCATATAGACCTGTACGATTATCATATTGACCTGTCTGATTGTCATAATATCATACCTGCCTGGTTATCATATAATCATACCAACAGTTGAAGTCAGTAGTTTACGTACACATTAAAACTAGTTTTTCAACCACTCCACAAATTTATTGTTAACAAACTATAGTTTTGGCAAGTCCTTTAGGACATCTACTTTGTGCATGACACAAGTAATTTTTCCAACAATTGTTTACAGACAGATTACTTCACTTATAATTCACTGTATCACAATTCCAGTGGGTCAGAAGTTTACATACACTAAGTTGACTGTGCCTTTAAACAGCTTGGAAAATTCCAGAAAATTATGTCATGGCTTTAGATGCTTCTGATAGGCTAATTGACATAATTTGAGTCAATTGGAGGTGTACCTATGGATGTATTTCAAGGCCTACCTTCAAACTCAGTGCCTCTTTGCTTGACATCATGGGAAAATCTAAAGAAATCAGCCAAGACTTAAGAAAAACATTTGTAGACCTCCACAAGTCTGCTTCATCCTTGGGAGCAATTTCCAAACGCCTGAAGGTACCTAGTTCATCTGTACAATCAATAATACCAAAGTATAAACACCATGGGACCACGCAGCCGTCATATCGCTCAGGAAGGAGACGCGTTCTGTCTCCTAGAGATGAACGTACTTTGGTGCGAAAAGTGCAAATCAATCCCAGAACAACAGCAAAAGACCTTGTGAAGATGCTAGAGGAAACCGGTACAAAAGTATCTATTTCCATAGTAAAACTAGTCCTATATTGACATAACCCAAAAGGCCGCTCAGCAAGGAAGAAGCCACTGCTCCAAAACCACCATAAAAAAGCCAGACTATGGTTTGCAACTGCACATGGGGACAAAGATCATACTTTTTGGAGAAATGTCCTCTGCTCTGATGAAACAAAAATACAACTGTTTGGCCCTAATGACCATTGTCATGTTTGGAGAAAAAAGGGGGAGGCTTGCAAGCTGAAGAACACCATCCCAACCGTGAAGCACAGGGGTGGCAGCATCATGTTGTGGGGGTGGTTTTCATGAGGATGGAAAATTATGTGGATATATTGAAGCAACATCTCAAGACATCAGTCAGGAAGTTAAAGCTTGGTAGCATATGGGTCTTCCAAATGTCATGTTTGACCAATGACACCAAGCATACTTCCAAAGTTGTGGCAAAATGGCTTTAGGACAACAAAGTCAAGGTATTGGAGTGGCCATCACAAAGCCCTTACCTCAATCCTATGGAAAATCTGTGTGCAGAACTGAAAAAGCACATGCGAGCAAGGAGGCCTACAAACCTGACTCAGTTACACCAGCTCTGTCAGGAGGAATGGGCCAAAATTCACTCAACTTATTGTGGGAAGCTTGTGGAAGGCTACCCGAAAAGTTTGACCCAAGTTAAACAATTTAAAGGCAATGCTACCAAATACTAATTGAGTGTATGTAAACTTCTGACCCACTGGGAATGTGATGAAAGAAATAAAAGCTGAAATAAATAATTCTCTCTACTATTATTGTGACATTTCACATTCTTAAAATAAAGTGGTGATCCTAAATGACCTAAGACAGGGACGTTTTACTAGGATTAAATGTCAGGAATTGTGAAAAACTGAGTTTAAATGTATTTGGCTAAGGTGTATGGAAACTTCCGACTTCAACTGTATCTGATTATCACATTATCATACCTGTCTTATTATCATATAATCATTGTCTGATTATCATATAGACCAGTCTGATTATAATACAGACCAGTCTGATTATCATATAGACCAGTCTGATTATCATATAGACCAGTCTGATTATCATATTATCATACTGTCTGATTATAATATTGACTTGTTGTATATACCTGTCTGATTATCATATTATCATACTGTCTGATTATAATATACCTGTCTGATTATCATATTATCATACTGTCTGATTATAATATATACCTGTCTGATTATCATACTGTCTGATTATAATATACCTGTCTGATTATCATATAGACCAGTCTGATTATCATATAGACCAGTCTGATTATCATATAGACCAGTCTAATTATCATATAGATCTGTCAGATTATCATATTGACCTGTCTGATTATCATATTGACCTGTCTGATTATCATATCGACAAGTTTTCATCTTAAAAAATGTACAGACTATCTAATCTAATGAGGAAGGGAGTAGCAGTCACTCACTCCACTTTCTTGTAGGGGATCTCCTTCAGCTGATCCTCTGTTAGATCAGGAGCAGGGTCCACCAGCTCCTTCCTGTAGGAACACAACCACCAGGGTATGTTACCATTCATGTTACCATTCACTGGAGAAAAGGCTGTGCGCACTTTTTCAAAAACCTCTGAAGGCTGTGTTAGTGCATACTGTTCAATAGTATATTCTCTTTATGAATAGTTATCAACTATTAGTCATGGTTAGTCAAGTCATTATAGTGCTACACCTTTAACTTTTCATAACACAGGAAAAAAGGCCTATTGGTCATACTTTATTTGGATAGTCCATCTGTAGGTCACACTATCAACTACCTATCTGTTGATAAGCAACTGCTTGCTAGGGTTAGGGTAAAGTTTAGAATAAGGTTTAGTTAGGGTAATGGTTAGGGCTAGGTTAAGGGTTAAGTTTAAGGTTAGGATTAACCATATTACATCGACATAAAATACCTGGAAGTCTGGAACATACAGTCCAACCATGGAGCGGGTTGAGAACTTCAAGTTCCTCGGTGTCCACAACACTAAGGATTTAAAATGGTCCACAGACACATGCACAGTCCTGATGAAGGCCCGACAGCGCCTCTTCCCCCTCAGGAGGTTGAAAAGGTTTGGCATGTGCCCTCAAATCCTCAAAAAGTTCCACAGCTATACCAGTTAGAGCATCTTGGTGAGGACAGCCCAGTACATCACTGGGGCCGAGCTCCCTGCCACCCAGGACCTCTATATCAGGCGGTTTGAAAGGAAGGCCCGAGAAGAAAAAAAATCACCCAAGCCATAGACTACTCTCTCCTCTTCCGCACGTCAGCCAGTACCAGTGCATCAAGTCTGACACCAACAGGCTCCTGAACAGCTTCTATCTCCAAACCATAAGACTGATAAATAGCTAACTAAATAGCTAACTAAATAGCTAGCTAAATAGCTAACTAAATAGCTAACTAAATAGCTAACTAAATAGCTAACTAAATAGCTAACTAAATAGCTAACTAAATAGCTAACTAAATGACTATACGGATTATCTGATTATTGTCTCTATGCGGATTATTGTCTCTATGCACACTCACAGGGCCATACACACACATGCACACTGACACGCCAACACACACACACACTCACAGGGCCATACACACACATGCACACTGACACGCCAACACACACACACACTCACAGGGCCATACACACACATGCACACTGACACGCCAACACACACACACACTCACAGGGCCATACACACACATGCACACTGACACGCCAACACACACACACACTCACAGGGCCATATACACTCATGCACACTGACACGCCAACACACACACACACACACTCACTCCATGATTTACTCACACACACATAATATAACAGTTCATTCGGAAAGTATTTTGACGACTTGACCGTCCACACATTTCGTTAGGTTACAACCTTATTCTAAAATGGATTAAACATGTGTTTTTTCCCTCATCAATCTACACACAATACCTCATAATGACAAAGCAAAAACAGGTATTTAGAAATTTTAGAAAAAAATGAAATATCACATTTACATAAGTATTCAGACCCTTTATTCAGTACTTTGTTGAGCACCTTTGGCAGCGACACACCCTCGAGTCTTCTTGGGTATAATGCTACAAGCTTGGCACAGCTGTATTTGGGGAGTTTCTCCCATTCTTCTCTGAAGAGCCTCTCAAGCTCTGTCAGGTTTGGACATGGAGCGTCGCTGCACAGCTATTTTCAAGTCTCTCCAGATGTTTGATCAAGTCCGAGCTCTGGTTGGACCACTCAAGGACATTAAGAGTCTTGTCCTGAAGCCACTCCTGCGTTGTCTTGGCTGTGTGCTTAAGGTCGTTGTCCTGTTGGAAGGTGAACCTTCGCCCCAGTCTGAGGTCCTGAGCGCTCTGGTTTTCATCAAGGATCTCTCTGTACTTTGCTCTGTTCATCTTTCCCTCAATGCTGACTAGTCTCCCTGTCCCTACCGCTGAAAAACACCCTCACAGCATGATGCTGCCACCACCATGCTTCACCGTAGGGATGGTGCCAGGTTTCCTCCAGACGTGACGCTTAGCAAAGATTTCAATCTTTGTTTCATCAGACCAGAGAATCTTGTTTCTCATGGTCTGAGAGTCCTTTAGGTGCCTTTTGGCAAACTCTAAGCAGGCTGTCATGTGCTTCCGGAGGAGTGGCTTCCGTCTGGCCACTCTACCATAAAGGACTGATTGGTGGAGTGCTGCAGAGATGGTTGTCCTCCTGGAAGGTTCTCCATCTCCACAGAAGAACTCTGGAGCTCTGTCATCGGGTTCTTGGTCACCTCCCTGACCAAGGCCCTTCTCCCCCGATTGCTCAGTATGTCCGGGCGGCCAGCTCTAGGAAGAGTCTTGGTGCTTCCAAACTTCTTCCATTTAAGAATGATGGAGGCCACTGTGTTCTTGGGGACCTTCAAAGCTGCAGTCATTTTTTGGTACCCTTCCCCAGATCTGTGACTTGACACAATCCTGTCTCGGGCCTCTACAGACAATTCCTTCGACCTCATGGCTTGGTTTTAGCTCTGACATGCACTGTCAACTGTGGGACCTTACATAGACAGGTGTGTGCCTTTCCAAATCATGTCCAATCAATTGAATCAACACAGGTGGACTCCAATCATGTTGTAAAAACATCTCAAGGATGATCAATGGAAACAGGATGCACCTGAGCTCAATTTGAAGTCTCATAGCAAAGAGTCTGAATACTTATGTAAATAAGGTATTTCTGTTATTTATTTTTAATACATTTGCAAATATTTCTAAAAAGCTGTTTTCACTTTGTCATTATGGGGTAGTGTGTGTAGATTGATGAGGAAAACATGTAATTGAAACCATTTTAGAATAAGGCTGTAATGTAACAAAATAATGAAAAAGTCAAGGGGTCTAAAGAACTTTCTGAACGCCGTGTACATTTATACTGACTACTCACCCACACACCCACTCACATTCAATTATCATATACCTGTATGCTGCTGCTACTCTGTTTGTCATATTACCTTACCTAAATGAAGTGGTACCTGCTTATTTCTAAAAGAGCACTGTTGAACCTCATTAATGGAGTCATTACTTACTGGATGTGCTTCCACAGCTGCTCTTTAGCCTGCACATCTGGACTCCGCCTGGAACACATCACAGAATTACAGGGGTTAATAGTTCAAGGGTTATTTATAAGACGGACCATCTGATAAGGAGAGTTATTGTAATGAATGGAAATTCTTCCCTCTGTGTATTTGGAAATTGAGGAGATGAAATTGACCGTAGCTTAAGGCATTGTTCCAGGTCAGGTCAGAGGTGGGGGTCTTTAGTGCAGGGAGGAGCGGGAAGGGGGGGGTGTGCGACTTGTGTATGGTTGTCTTACGATCGAGAACGGTGTCGTGAGCGGCGATGGTTTGGGTCGTTCTGAGACCTCTCTTTTTGACGACAGAGCACAGCTTCCCACTGAGGACCAGAGTCCACCATCTCATTCTCCTGACGAGACCTGGAATATAATATTATTTTAGTATTGTAATATCATATAGGAGTATTATATGCCAGTATATTATAAATATACAGCATAAACATATTACTTGTACATAAAAGACCTGGAAGGCTGGAACATACAATCCAACCATGTTACATCTACACAGATATGTACAGAGATGACAATATGGTTGCAACTAACTGACACATGATGCATCCACATTCAAAGGACCTTGTGTTCTCAGAGCATGCGCAGAACAGCTGGCAGGCATATTCACAGTCATTTTCAACCTCTCCTTGTCCCAGTCTGTAATCCCCACATGTTTTAGTATGACCACCATCATTCCCGTTCCTAAGAACTCTAAGGCTTCATGCCACAATGACTACTGCCCTGTAGCACTCACATCTGTAATCATGAAGTGCTTTTAGAGGCTGGTTATGGCACACATCAACTCCATCATCCCAGACACCCTAGACCCTAGACCCACCCTAGACCCACTCCAATTTACATACCGCCCCAGCAGATCCCTAGACGACACAATTTCAATTGCACTCCACACTGCTAGATAAGAGAAACACCTATGTGAGAATGCTTTTAATTGATTGCAGATCAGCGTTCAACAGCATGTTGCCTTCCAAGCTCATCACTAAGTTTAGGACGTTTGGACTGAACACCTCCCTCTGCAACTGGATCCTGGACTTCCTGACAGGCTGACCCCAGGTGATGATGGTCGGCAACATCCCCTCCGCCACGTTGACCCTCAACACGGGGGCCCCACAGGGGTGCGTGCTTAGTCCTGTTCACCCACAACTGCGTGGCCACGTACGACTCCAACACCATCACCAAGTTTGCTGACAACAACAGTTTTAGGCCTGATCACCAGTGACGATGAAACACTTCTCAAAGAGTTCTACAGCTGTACCATTAGGAGCATCTTGACTGGCTGCATCACTGCTTGGTATGAAAGTAGCACCAGTACATCACTGGGGCCGAGCTCCCTGCCATGCAGGACCTCTATGTCAGGTGGTATGAAAATAAGGCCTAAAAAATCGCTAAGACTATTCTCTCCTCTTCTGCACGGCAAGTGGTGTCGTGTCGGTGCATCAAGTCTGACAGCAACAGTCTCCTGAACAGCTTCTTTCCCCAAGCCATAAAACTGATAAATAGCTAACTAAATGGCTACACCGATTATCAGATTATTGTCTCTATGCACACTCACAGGGCCATACACACACACGCAAACTGTCACTCCAACACACACACACAAACTGTCACTACGTCATTTGCTCACACACACATAATATCCACATACAATTATACTGACTCTGCACACCCACTCACACACAATCATCATTTACTGTACACTGCTGCTACTCTGTTTATCATATATCCTGATGCCTAGTCACCATACCCCTATACATATCTACATCTATGACTCCAGTATGTATCCCTGCACATTGTACATATGGTACTAGAACTGACTGCCCCAATACACTGAGTATACAAAACATTAAGACACCTGCTTTTTCCATGACATAGACTGACCAGGTGAATCCAGGTGAAAGCTATGATCCCTTATTGATGTCACCTGTTAAATCCACTTCAATCAGTGTAGATGAATGGGAGGAGACTTAAAGAAGGCTTTTTAAGCCTTGAAACAAGAGAGACATGGATTGTGTATGTGTGCCACTGACGGTAAATGGGCAAGACAAAAAATGTAAGTGCCTTTGAACGCGGTATGGTAGAACGCGGTATGGTAATATGTGCCAGGCGCACTGGTTTATGTCAAGAACTGCAACGCTGCTGGGTTTTTCACACTTAACAGTTTCCCATGTGTATCAAGAATGGTCCACCACACATAGGACATCCAGCCAACTTGACACAACTGTGGGAAGCCTTGGAGTCCACATGGTCCAGCATCCTCGTGGAACACTTTCAACACCTTGTACAGAAAGGGTTCCTAATGTTTGGTATACTCAGTGTATATAGTGTATATATAAGCTTACTTACTTACTTACTTTCTCGTGTTCTTCTTATTTTTATTTATTTTGTTTTTTTCTACCTTATGTTATTTTTAGTATTAAATTGTTAATGATTACTGCAGTGTTGGGTTTAGAGCTGTCAAGAAAGGCATTTCACTGTACATGTGCATGTCATACTAAAACTAGAAACTTGAAAAAACGATATTGTACATACAGTACATCACTATTTTTACTGTCACAACAGATAGCAACACAATTTCCATGAAATATACTCTTTCGTTTCCTTCCTAATTACTTTAGCTCCATCATGAGATATTCAGACACTTGAGGCTGTCTATAGTGTATCGTGTATCGTATGACACAGCTAGGGAACCATTGTGGGTCTCAACATATCATTCAGAGGACAATAGCAGCCTGATTATATGCTGTATTTCTTCAATACATACTTCCCTTACAGACACTGGCTTAGGGAAATAGTCGTCTTGGGAGCTATACCCCCACATGATAGAGTTGTAGTTTACTATGGAATGGCTGTCACCTTTGAGAAATATTACTATGTACTTTTAGTGGTACTACTATGTACAAAATAGGAGGTAGTAGTAGCGGTTTACTATATATCTTTATTCTGTATATTTAATGGCTATATGTACAGATATGTCTCTTTGTAGGGAAAGCAGAGTGGCATCACTCACCGGTTCCTCTTTTTACGATGCTCTCGGGTGGAGGTCTCGGACTCGCTGCCACTACTGGTGTTGCCACGGGAGCGTGACCTGTGGGTGGGCAGCGGTGAATAAAACGAGGTTAAAAGTTGACGAGGGTCAAATAAATGAGATGGAATGTTGTTTGTGTATGACCTGTCAGAGAGAGGACAAATGTTAACTTTTACTGTTAGAGAAATGACTCCAGAACTTGGCTAATGTAACTGCTGAAAAACAGAACCACACACTGAATAGATCGTCATCCCTGTAGAGCTCCAACGGTGGATTTGTGGTGCTGCTACATTACAACACAGCACATCAATGACAATCTTGGCAAGTCACTGGGTTTATCTGACTTGTCTAAGTCTGTGTGGAACGTAGGGATGTAAAGATGTGACCCTTTAGTTGCAGAGAGGACAGAGGTTCAGAACTGAAGAATTTTGCATGCAGTACTGTAAGCTAACTGTACCTCCTTTGCTGATCGTTCTGGTTCGGGGGATCTGTTGGATCACTGGCCTGGCCTTTCCTGAGGGATCATATCACAGAAGTTATTACTGTCATGTTATTATCAGAGAGTCACTGTCATGTTGTTACTATTAGACATCAGAGGAATGTCACTGTCATGTTACAACTACTATTAAACAGAGAGTGTTGATGAGTTTGACATGTTTTAATCATCAACCTAAACATGAATGACTCTGACTTAAAAGTGAGAGCATCTGTCCCACTATGATTTATGATAATTGGTATCTATTCAAAGAGAGTGCTTCATTGGCCACAAACCCCAGGGGTTAATCTGATTCAGGGTTTCTACCCAGAAATTCTGCATCTCTGCCCCACAACAGACACAGCCCAGACTAACCTTTATCACTCATTCATATTAAAATAACATGAAGTACAAATCTGGTATTTGATTACTAGAATGGTCAACTTCATACAAACACACTACTATGTGACCTTTGCAGTAGCTTCAGTACAGTATAGACACATGTATTTATTTATTTGGTAATTAACTGCTTGTATAGGAACAATTATCAGCTGTTATAAGGTAAGCATGTTTTGGTATACACATACCCACAATATTGTGCGTAATGCTAATAGTGGAGCAAGAACTGTACAGGCTCAACAGTTAGTTCCACATTATACCACTAGAGGGCAACATTATCCCATATATGTACTTTTCAAAGGGGAAATTACTGAAAGAGCAACATAGATGTATTCTCCTGTCCTCCTCTTTTCTGCAGCCTCCTGAGTCCAGTCCTCTCCTCTTCTGCCACTACTTGAGTCCTGTCCCCTCCTCTCCTCTTCTGCCACTACTTGAGTCCTGTCCCCTCTTCTCCTCTTCTGCCACTACTTGAGTCCTGTCCCCTCCTCTCCTCTTCTGCCACTACTTGAGTCCTGTCCCTCCTCTCCTCTTCTGCCACTACTTGAGTCCTGTCCCTCCTCTCCTCTTCTGCCACTACTTGAGTCCTGTCCCCTCCTCTCCTCTTCTGCCACTACCTGAGTCCTGTCCCTCCTCTCCTCTTCTGCCACTACCCGAGTCCTGTCCCCTCCTCTTCTCTTTTGCCACTACCTGAGTCCTGTCCCCTCCTCTCCTCTTCTGCCACTAACCGAGTCCTGTCACCTCCTCTCCTCTTCTGCCACTACCGGAGTCCTGTCCCCTCCTCTCCTCTTCTGCCACTACTTGAGTCCTGTCCCCTCCTCTCCTCTTCTGCCACTACTTGAGTCCTGTCCCCTCCTCTCCTCTTCTGCCACTACTTGAGTCCTGTCCCCTCCTCTCCTCTTCTGCCACTACCCGAGTCCTGTCCCCTCCTCTCCTCTTCTGCCACTACCTGAGTCCTGTCCCTCCTCTCCTCTTCTGCCACTACCTGAGTCCTGTCCCTCCTCTCCTCTTCTGCCACTACCCGAGTCCTGTCCCTCCTCTCCTCTTCTGCCACTACCCGAGTCCTGTCCCCTCCTCTTCTCTTTTGCCACTACCCGAGTCCTGTCCCCTCCTCTCCTCTTCTGCCACTACCCGAGTCCTGTCCCCTCCTCTTCTCTTTTGCCACTACCCGAGTCCTGTCCCCTCTTCTCCTCTTCTGCCACTACCGGAGTCCTGTCCCCTCCTCTCCTCTTCTTCCATTACCTAAGTCCTGTCCCTCCTCTCCTCTTCTGCCACTACCCAAGTCCTGTCACCTCCTCCCTTATTCTGCCACTACCCGAGTCCTGTCCCCTCCTCCCTTATTCTGCCACTACCCGAGTCCTGTCCACTCCTCTCCTCTTCTGCCACTACTTGAGTCCTGTCCCCTGCTCTGTCTCTTCTGCCACTACTTGAGTCCTGTCCCCTGCTCTGTCTCGTCTGCCACTACTTGAGTCCTGTCCCCTGCTCTGTCTCATCTGCCACTACCTGAGTCCTGTCCTGTCCCCTCCTCTGCTCTTTTGCCACTACCCAAGTCCTGTCCCCTCCTCTCCTCGTCTGCCACTAACTGAGTCCTGTCCCCTTCTCTCCTATTCTGCCACAACCCGAGTCCTGTCCTCTCCTCTTCTGCCACTATTTGAGTCCTGTCCCCTCCTCTCCTCTTCTGCAACTACCTGAGTTCTGTCCTCTCCTCTTCTGCCACTACCTGAGTCCTGTCCCCTCCTCTCCTCTTCTGCCACTACCTGAGTCCTGTCCCTTCATCTCCTTTTCTGCCACTACCCGAGTCCCGTCCCTTCCTCTCCTCTTCTGCCACTACCCAAGTCCTGTCCCCTCCAATGTCTCTTTTGCCACTACCCGAGTCCTGTCCCCTCCTCTCCTCTTCTGCCACTACCCGAGTCCTGTCCCCTCCTCTCCTCTTCTGCCACTACCTGAGTCCTGTCCCCTCCTCTCCTCTTCTGCCACTACCTGAGTCCTGTCCCCTCCTCTCCTCTTCTGCCACTACCGGAGTCCTGTCCTGTCCCCTCCTCTCCTCTCCTCTTCTGCCACTACCAGAGTCCTGTCCCCTCCTCTCCTCTTCCGCCACTACCCGAGTCCTGTCCCCTCCTCTCCTCTTCTGCCACTACCGGAGTCCTGTCCCCTCCTCTCCTCTTCTTCCATTACCTAAGTCCTGTCCCTCCTCTCCTCATCTGCCACTACCCAAGTCCTGTCCCCTCCTCCCTTATTCTGCCACTACCCGAGTCCTGTCCCCTCCTCCCATATTCTGCCACTACCCGAGTCCTGTCCCCTCCTCCCTTATTCTGCCACTACCCAAGTCCTGTCCACTCCTCTCCTCTTCTGCCACTACTTGAGTCCTGTCCCCTGCTCTGTCTCTTCTGCCACTACTTGAGTCCTGTCCCCTGCTCTGTCTCTTCTGCCACTACTTGAGTCCTGTCCCCTGCTCTGTCTCTTCTGCCACTACTTGAGTCCTGTCCCCTGCTCTGTCTCGTCTGCCACTACTTGAGTCCTGTCCCCTGCTCTGTCTCATCTGCCACTACCTGAGTCCTGTCCTGTCCCCTCCTCTCCTCTTTTGCCACTACCCGAGTCCTGTCCCCTCCCCTCCTCTTCTGCCACTACCTGAGTCCTGTCCCCTCCTCTCCTCTTCTGCCACTACCGGAGTCCTGTCCTGTCCCCTCCTCTCCTCTCCTCTTCTGCCACTACCAGAGTCCTGTCCCCTCCTCTCCTCTTCTGCCACTACCCGAGTCCTGTCCCCTCCTCTCCTCTTCTGCCACTACCGGAGTCCTGTCCCCTCCTCTCCTCTTCTTCCATTACCTAAGTCCTGTCCCTCCTCTCCTCATCTGCCACTACCCAAGTCCTGTCCCCTCCTCCCTTATTCTGCCACTACCCGAGTCCTGTCCCCTCCTCCCATATTCTGCCACTACCCGAGTCCTGTCCCCTCCTCCCTTATTCTGCCACTACCCGAGTCTTGTCCACTCCTCTCCTCTTCTGCCACTACTTGAGTCCTGTCCCCTGCTCTGTCTCTTCTGCCACTACTTGAGTCCTGTCCCCTGCTCTGTCTCTTCTGCCACTACTTGAGTCCTGTCCCCTCCTCCCTTATTCTGCCACTACCCGAGTCCTGTCCCCTCCTCTCCTCTTCTGCCACTACCGAGTCCTGTCCCCTCCTCTCCTCTTCTGCCACTACCTGAATCCTGTCCCCTCCTCTCCTCTTCTGCCACTACCTGAGTCCTGTCCCCTCCACTCCTCTCCTCTTCTGCCACTACTTGAGTCCTGTCCCCTGCTCTGTCTCTTCTGCCACTACTTGAGTCCTGTCCCCTGCTCTGTCTCTTCTGCCACTACTTGAGTCCTGTCCCCTCCTCCCTTATTCTGCCACTACCCAAGTCCTGTCCACTCCTCTCCTCTTCTGCCACTACTTGAGTCCTGTCCCCTGCTCTGTCTCTTCTGCCACTACTTGAGTCCTGTCCCCTGCTCTGTCTCTTCTGCCACTACTTGAGTCCTGTCCCCTGCTCTGTCTCTTCTGCCACTACTTGAGTCCTGTCCCCTGCTCTGTCTCTTCTGCCACTACTTGAGTCCTGTCCCCTGCTCTGTCTCTTCTGCCACTACTTGAGTCCTGTCCCCTCCTCCCTTATTCTGCCACTACCCGAGTCCTGTCCCCTCCTCTCCTCTTCTGCCACTACCGAGTCCTGTCCCCTCCTCTCCTCTTCTGCCACTACCTGAATCCTGTCCCCTCCTCTCCTCTTCTGCCACTACAGAGTCCTGTCCCCTCCTCTCCTCTTCTGCCACTACCTGAATCCTGTCCCCTCCTCTCCTCTTCTGCCACTACCCAAGTCCTGTCCCCTCCACTGTCTCTATTGCCACTACACGAGTCCTGTCCCCTCCTCTCCTCTTCTGCCACTACTTGAGTCCTGTCCCCTCCTCTCCTCTTCTGCCACTACCCGAGTCCTGTCCCCTCCTCTCCTCTCCTCTTCTGCCACTACCAGAGTCCTGTCCCCTCCTGTCCTCTTCTGCCACTACCTGAGTCCTGTCTCCTCTTCTTCTCTTCTGCCAATACCCGAGTCCTGTCCCCTCCTCTCCTCTTCTGCCACTACCTGAGTCCTGTCCCCTCCTCTCCTCTTCTGCCACTACCGGAGTCCTGTCCTGTCCCCTCCTCTCCTCTTCTGCCACTACCCGAGTCCTGTCCCCTCCTCTCCTCTTCTGCCACTACCGGAGTCCTGTCCCCTCCTCTCCTCTTCTTCCATTACCTAAGTCCTGTCCCTCCTCTCCTCATCTGCCA
Source organism: Oncorhynchus mykiss (assembly GCF_057628025.1). Lineage (NCBI taxonomy): Eukaryota > Metazoa > Chordata > Actinopteri > Salmoniformes > Salmonidae > Oncorhynchus > Oncorhynchus mykiss. Next base: position 15,869,665 of record NC_143033.1, on the reverse strand, counting down.
CTACCCAAGTCCTGTCCCCTCCTCCCTTACTCTGCCACTACCCGAGTCCTGTCCCCTCCTCCCATATTCTGCCACTACCCGAGTCCTGTCCCCTCCTCCCTTATTCTGCCACTACCCGAGTCCTGTCCACTCCTCTCCTCTTCTGCCACTACTTGAGTCCTGTCCCCTGCTCTGTCTCTTCTGCCACTACTTGAGTCCTGTCCCCTGCTCTGTCTCTTCTGCCACTACTTGAGTCCTGTCCCCTGCTCTGTCTCGTCTGCCACTACTTGAGTCCTGTCCCCTGCTCTGTCTCATCTGCCACTACCTGAGTCCTGTCCTGTCCCCTCCTCTCCTCTTTTGCCACTACCCGAGTCCTGTCCCCTCCTTTCCTCGTCTGCCACTAACCGAGTCCTGTCCCCTTCTCTCCTATTCTGCCACAACCCAAGTCCTGTCCTCTCCTCTTCTGCCACTATTTGAGTCCTGTCCCCTCCTCTCCTCTTCTGCAACTACCTGAGTTCTGTCCTCTCCTCTTCTTCCACTACCTGAGTCCTGTCCCCTCATCTCCTCTTCTGCTACTACCTGAGTCCTGTCCCTTCCTCTCCTTTTCTGCCACTACCCGTGTCCCGTCCCTTCCTCCCCTCTTCTGCCACTACCCAAGTCCTGTCCCCTCCACTGTCTCTTTTGCCACTACCCGAGTCCTGTCCCCTCCTCTCCTCTTCTGCCACTACCCGAGTCCTGTCCCCTCCTCTCCTCTTCTGCCACTACCTGAGTCCCCTCCTCTCCTCTTCTGCCACTACCCGAGTCCTGTCCCCTCCTCTCCTCTTCTGCCACTACCTGAGTCCTGTCCCCTCCTCTCCTCTTCTGCCACTACCCGAGTCCTGTCTCCTCCTCTCCTCTTCTGCCACTACCCGAGTCCTGTCCCCTCCTCTCCTCTTCTGCCACTACCTGAGTCCTGTCCCCTCCTCTCCTCTCCTCTTCTGCCACTACCAGAGTCCTGTCCCCTCCTTTCCTCTTCTGCCAGTACCCAAGTCCTGTCCCCTTCACTGTCTCTTTTCCCACTACCCGAGTCCTGTCCCCTCCTCTCCTCTTCTGCCACTACTTGAGTCCTGTCCCCTCCTCTCCTCTTCTGCCACTACCTGAGTCCTGTCCCCTCCTCTCCTCTCCTCTTCTGCCACTACCAGAGTCCTGTCCCCTCCTGTCCTCTTCTGCCACTACCTGAGTCCTGTCTCCTCTTCTTCTCTTCTGCCACTACCCGAGTCCTGTCCCCTCCTCTCCTCTTCTGCCACTACCTGAGTCCTGTCCCCTCCTCTCCTCTTCAGTCACTACCGGAGTCCTGTCCTGTCTCCTCCTCTCCTATCCTCTTCTGCCACTACCAGAGTCCTGTCCACTCCTCTCCTCTTCTGCCACTACCTGAGTTCTGACCCCTCCTCTGTCTATTTAGCCACGACCTGAGTCCTGTCCCCTCCTCTCCTCTTCCGCCACTACCTGAGTCCTGTCCCCTCCTCTCCTCTCCTGCCACTACCCGATTCCTGTCCCCTCCCGTCCTCTTCCGCCACTACCTGAGTCCTGTCCCCTCCTCTCCTCTCCTGCCACTACCCGATTCCTGTCCCCTCCCGTCCTCTTCTGCCACTACCTGAGTCCTGTCTCCTCCTCTTCTGCAACTACCCGATTCCTGTCCCCTCCCGTCCTCTTCTGCCACTACCCGAGTCCTGTCTCCTCCTCTCCTCTTCTGCCACTACCCGTGTCCTGTCTCCTCCTCTCCTCTTCTGCCACTACCCGAGTCCTGTCCCCTCCTCTCCTCTTCTGCCACTACCTGAGTCCTGTCCCCTCCTCTCCTCTTCTGCCACTACCTGAGTCCTGTCCCCTCCTCTCCTCTCCTCTTCTGCCACTACCCGAGTCCTGTCTCCTCTCTTCTCTTCTGCCACTACCTGAGTCCTGTCTCCTCCTCTCCTCTTCTGCCACTACCCGAGTCCTGTCTCCTCCTCTCCTCTTCTGCCACTACCCGAGTCCTGTCTCCTCCTCTTCTGCCACTACCCGAGTCCTGTCTCCTCCTCTCCTCTTCTGCCACTACCCGAGTCCTGTCTCCTCCTCTCCTCTTCTGCCTCTACCCGAGTCCTGTCTCCTCCTCTTCTCTTCTGCCACTACCTGAGTCTTGTCTCCTCCTCTCCTCTTCTGCCACTACCTGAGTCCTGTCCCTTCCTCTTCTTTTCTGCCACTACCCGAGTCCCGTCCCTTCCTCTCCTCTTCTGCCACTACCCAAGTCTTGTCCCCTCCACTGTCTCTTTTGCCACTACCCGAGTCCTGTCCCCTCCTCTCCACTTCTGCCACTACCCGAGTCCTGTCCCCTCCTCTCCTCTTCTGCCACTACCTGAGTCCTGTCCCCTCCTCTCCTTTTCTGCCACTACCCGAGTCCTGCTCCCTCCTCTCCTCTTCTGCCACTACCTGAGTCCTGTCCCCTCCTCTCCTCTTCTGCCACTACCCGAGTCCTGTCTCCTCCTCTCCTCTTCTGCCACTACCCGAGTCCTGTCCCCTCCTCTCCTCTTCTGCCACTACCTGAGTCCTGTCCCCTCCTCTCCTCTCCTCTTCTGCCACTACCAGAGTCCTGTCCCCTCCTTTCCTCTTCTGCCAGTACCCAAGTCCTGTCCCCTTCACTGTCTCTTTTGCCACTACCCGAGTCCTGTCCCCTCCTCTCCTCTTCTGCCACTACTTGAGTCCTGTCCCCTCCTCTCCTCTTCTGCCACTACCTGAGTCCTGTCCCCTCCTCTCCTCTCCTCTTCTGCCACTACCAGAGTCCTGTCCCCTCCTGTCCTCTTCTGCCACTACCTGAGTCCTGTCTCCTCTTCTTCTCTTCTGCCACTACCCGAGTCCTGTCCCCTCCTCTCCTCTTCTGCCACTACCTGAGTCCTGTCCACTCCTCTCCTCTTCTGTCACTACCGGAGTCCTGTCCTGTCCCCTCCTCTCCTATCCTCTTCTGCCACTACCAGAGTCCTGTCCACTCCTCTCCTCTTCTGCCACTACCTGAGTTCTGACCCCTCCTCTGTCTATTTAGCCACGACCTGAGTCCTGTCCCCTCCTCTCCTCTTCCGCCACTACCTGAGTCCTGTCCCCTCCTCTCCTCTCCTGCCACTACCCGATTCCTGTCCCCTCCCGTCCTCTTCCGCCACTACCTGAGTCCTGTCCCCTCCTCTCCTCTCCTGCCACTACCCGATTCCTGTCCCCTCCCGTCCTCTTCTGCAACTACCCGATTCCTGTCCCCTCCCGTCCTCTTCTGCCACTACCCGAGTCCTGTCTCCTCCTCTCCTCTTCTGCCACTACCCGTGTCCTGTCTCCTCCTCTCCTCTTCTGCCACTACCCGAGTCCTGTCCCCTCCTCTCCTCTTCTGCCACTACCTGAGTCCTGTCCCCTCCTCTCCTCTTCTGCCACTACCTGAGTCCTGTCCCCTCCTCTCCTCTCCTCTTCTGCCACTACCCGAGTCCTGTCTCCTCTCTTCTCTTCTGCCACTACCTGAGTCCTGTCTCCTCCTCTCCTCTTCTGCCACTACCCGAGTCCTGTCTCCTCCTCTCCTCTTCTGCCACTACCCGAGTCCTGTCTCCTCCTCTTCTGCCACTACCCGAGTCCTGTCTCCTCCTCTCCTCTTCTGCCACTACCCGAGTCCTGTCTCCTCCTCTCCTCTTCTGCCTCTACCCGAGTCCTGTCTCCTCCTCTTCTCTTCTGCCACTACCTGAGTCTTGTCTCCTCCTCTCCTCTTCTGCCACTACCTGAGTCCTGTCCCTTCCTCTTCTTTTCTGCCACTACCCGAGTCCCGTCCCTTCCTCTCCTCTTCTGCCACTACCCAAGTCTTGTCCCCTCCACTGTCTCTTTTGCCACTACCCGAGTCCTGTCCCCTCCTCTCCACTTCTGCCACTACCCGAGTCCTGTCCCCTCCTCTCCTCTTCTGCCACTACCTGAGTCCTGTCCCCTCCTCTCCTTTTCTGCCACTACCCGAGTCCTGTCCCCTCCTCTCCTCTTCTGCCACTACCTGAGTCCTGTCCCCTCCTCTCCTCTTCTGCCACTACCCGAGTCCTGTCTCCTCCTCTCCTCTTCTGCCACTACCCGAGTCCTGTCCCCTCCTCTCCTCTTCTGCCACTACCTGAGTCCTGTCCCCTCCTCTCCTCTTCTGCCACTACCTGAGTCCTGTCCCCTCCTCTCCTCTCCTCTTCTGCCACTACCAGAGTCCTGTCCCCTCCTTTCCTCTTCTGCCAGTACCCAAGTCCTGTCCCCTTCACTGTCTCTTTTGCCACTACCCGAGTCCTGTCCCCTCCTCTCCTCTTCTGCCACTACTTGAGTCCTGTCCCCTCCTCTCCTCTTCTGCCACTACCTGAGTCCTGTCCCCTCCTCTCCTCTCCTCTTCTGCCACTACCAGAGTCCTGTCCCCTCCTGTCCTCTTCTGCCACTACCTGAGTCCTGTCTCCTCTTCTTCTCTTCTGCCACTACCCGAGTCCTGTCCCCTCCTCTCCTCTTCTGCCACTACCTGAGTCCTGTCCACTCCTCTCCTCTTCTGTCACTACCGGAGTCCTGTCCTGTCCCCTCCTCTCCTATCCTCTTCTGCCACTACCAGAGTCCTGTCCACTCCTCTCCTCTTCTGCCACTACCTGAGTTCTGACCCCTCCTCTGTCTATTTAGCCACGACCTGAGTCCTGTCCCCTCCTCTCCTCTTCCGCCACTACCTGAGTCCTGTCCCCTCCTCTCCTCTCCTGCCACTACCCGATTCCTGTCCCCTCCCGTCCTCTTCTGCCACTACCTGAGTCCTGTCTCCTCCTCTTCTGCAACTACCCGATTCCTGTCCCCTCCCGTCCTCTTCTGCCACTACCCGAGTCCTGTCTCCTCCTCTCCTCTTCTGCCACTACCCGTGTCCTGTCTCCTCCTCTCCTCTTCTGCCACTACCCGAGTCCTGTCCCCTCCTCTCCTCTTCTGCCACTACCTGAGTCCTGTCCCCTCCTCTCCTCTTCTGCCACTACCTGAGTCCTGTCCCCTCCTCTCCTCTCCTCTTCTGCCACTACCAGAGTCCTGTCCCCTCCACTCCTCTTCTGCCACTACCCAAGTCCTGTCCCCTTCACTGTCTCTTTTGCCACTACCCGAGTCCTGTCCCCTCCTCTCCTCTTCTGCCACTACTTGAGTCCTCTCCCCTCCTCTCCTCTTCTGCCACTACCTGAGTCCTGTCTCCTCTTCTTCTCTTCTGCCACTACCCAAGTCCTGTCCCCTCCTCTCCTCTTCTGCCACTACCTGAGTCCTGTCCCCTCCTCTCCTCTTCTGCCACTACCGGAGTCCTGTCCCCTCCTCTCCTCTTCTGCCACTACCTGAGTCCTGTCCCCTCCTCTCCTCTTCTGCCACTACCAGAGTCCTGTCCCCTCCTCTCCTCTTCCGCCACTACCTGAGTCCTGTCCCCTCCTCTCCTCTCCTGCCACTACCCGATTCCTGTCCCCTCCCGTCCTCTTCCGCCACTACCTGAGTCCTGTCCCCACCTCTCCTCTCCTGCCACTACCCGATTCCTGTCCCCTCCCATCCTCTTCTGCCACTACCTGAGTCCGGTCTCCTCCTCTTCTGCCACTACCCGATTCCTGTCCCATCCCGTCCTCTTCTGCCACTACCCGAGTCCTGTCTCCTCCTCTCCTCTTCTGCCACTACCCGAGTCCTGTCTCCTTCTCTCCTCTTCTGCCACTACCAGAGTCATGTCTCCTCCTCTCCTCTTCTGCCACTACCTGAGTCTTGTCTCCTCCTCTCCTCTTCTGCCACTACCTGAGTCCTGTCTCCTCCTCTCCTCTTCTGCCACTACCCAAGTCCTGTCTCCTCTCCTCTTCTGCCACTACCTGAGTCCTGTCTCCTGTCTCCTCTCCTCTTCTGCCACTACCTGAGTCCTGTCTCCTCCTCTCCTCTTCTGCCACTACCCGAGTCCTGTCTCCTCTCTTCTCTTCTGCCACTACCTGAGTCCTGTCTCCTCCTCTCCTCTTCTGCCACTACCCGAGTCCTGTCTCCTCCTCTCCTCTTCTGCCACTACCCGAGTCCTGTCTCCTCCTCTCCTCTTCTGCCACTACCCGAGTCCTGTCTCCTCCTCTCCTCTTCTGCCACTACCCGAGTCCTGTCTCCTCCTCTCCTCTTCTGCCTCTACCCGAGTCCTGTCTCCTCCTCTTCTCTTCTGCCACTACCTGAGTCTTGTCTCCTCCTCTCCTCTTCTGCCACTACCTGAGTCCTGTCTCCTCCTCTTCTCTTCTGCCACTACCTGAGTCTTGTCTCCTCCTCTCCTCTTCTGCCACTACCTGAGTCCTGTCTCCTCCTCTTCTCTTCTGCCACTACCTGAGTCTTGTCTCCTCCTCTCCTCTTCTGCCACTACCCGAGTCCTGTCTCCTCTCCTCTTCTGCCACTACCTGAGTCCTGTCTCCTTCTCTCCTCTTCTGCCACTACCCGAGTCCTGTCTCCTCTCTTCTCTTCTGCCACTACCTGAGTCCTGTCTCCTCCTCTCCTCTTCTGCCACTACCCGAGTCCTGTCTCCTCCTCTCCTCTTCTGCCACTACCCGAGTCCTGTCTCCTCCTCTTCTGCCACTACCCGAGTCCTGTCTCCTCCTCTCCTCTTCTGCCACTACCCGAGTCCTGTCTCCTCCTCTCCTCTTCTGCCTCTACCTGAGTCCTGTCTCCTCCTCCTCTCTTCTGCCACTACCTGAGTCTTGTCTCCTCCTCTCCTCTTCTGCCACTACCTGAGTCCTGTCTCCTCCTCTTCTCTTCTGCCACTACCTGAGTCTTGTCTCCTCCTCTCCTCTTCTGCCACTACCTGAGTCCTGTCTCCTCCTCTTCTCTTCTGCCACTACCCGAGTCCTGTCTCCTCCTCTTCTCTTCTGCCACTACCTGAGTCCTGTCCCCTCCTCTCCTCTCCTCTTCTGCCACTACCAGAGTCCTGTCCCCTCCTGTCCTCTTCTGCCACTACCTGAGTCCTGTCTCCTCTTCTTCTCTTCTGCCACTACCCGAGTCCTGTCCCCTCCTCTCCTCTTCTGCCACTACCTGAGTCCTGTCCACTCCTCTCCTCTTCTGTCACTACCGGAGTCCTGTCCTGTCCCCTCCTCTCCTATCCTCTTCTGCCACTACCAGAGTCCTGTCCACTCCTCTCCTCTTCTGCCACTACCTGAGTTCTGACCCCTCCTCTGTCTATTTAGCCACGACCTGAGTCCTGTCCCCTCCTCTCCTCTTCCGCCACTACCTGAGTCCTGTCCCCTCCTCTACTCTCCTGCCACTACCCGATTCCTGTCCCCTCCCGTCCTCTTCCGCCACTACCTGAGTCCTGTCCCCTCCTCTCCTCTCCTGCCACTACCCGATTCCTGTCCCCTCCCGTCCTCTTCTGCCACTACCTGAGTCCTGTCTCCTCCTCTTCTGCAACTACCCGATTCCTGTCCCCTCCCGTCCTCTTCTGCCACTACCCGAGTCCTGTCTCCTCCTCTCCTCTTCTGCCACTACCCGTGTCCTGTCTCCTCCTCTCCTCTTCTGCCACTACCCGAGTCCTGTCCCCTCCTCTCCTCTTCTGCCACTACCTGAGTCCTGTCCCCTCTTCTCTTCTTCTGCCACTACCTGAGTCCTGTCCCCTCCTCTCCTCTCCTCTTCTGCCACTACCAGAGTCCTGTCCCCTCCACTCCTCTTCTGCCACTACCCAAGTCCTGTCCCCTTCACTGTCTCTTTTGCCACTACCCGAGTCCTGTCCCCTCCTCTCCTCTTCTGCCACCACTTGAGTCCTCTCCCCTCCTCTCCTCTTCTGCCACTACCTGAGTCCTGTCTCCTCTTCTTCTCTTCTGCCACTACCCAAGTCCTGTCCCCTCCTCTCCTCTTCTGCCACTACCTGAGTCCTGTCCCCTCCTCTCCTCTTCTGCCACTACCGGAGTCCTGTCCTGTCCCCTCCTCTCCTCTCCTCTTCTGCCACTACCAGAGTCCTGTCCCCTCCTCTCCTCTTCCGCCACTACCTGAGTCCTGTCCCCTCCTCTCCTCTCCTGCCACTACCCGATTCCTGTCCCCTCCCGTCCTCTTCCGCCACTACCTGAGTCCTGTCCCCACCTCTCCTCTCCTGCCACTACCCGATTCCTGTCCCCTCCCGTCCTCTTCTGCCACTACCTGAGTCCGGTCTCCTCCTCTTCTGCCACTACCCGATTCCTGTCCCCTCCCGTCCTCTTCTGCCACTACCCGAGTCCTGTCTCCTCCTCTCCTCTTCTGCCACTACCCGAGTCCTGTCTCCTTCTCTCCTCTTCTGCCACTACCAGAGTCATGTCTCCTCCTCTCCTCTTCTGCCACTACCTGAGTCTTGTCTCCTCCTCTCCTCTTCTGCCACTACCTGAGTCCTGTCTCCTCCTCTCCTCTTCTGCCACTACCCAAGTCCTGTCTCCTGTCCTCTTCTGCCACTACCTGAGTCCTGTCTCCTGTCTCCTCTCCTCTTCTGCCACTACCTGAGTCCTGTCTCCTCCTCTCCTCTTCTGCCACTACCCGAGTCCTGTCTCCTCTCTTCTCTTCTGCCACTACCTGAGTCCTGTCTCCTCCTCTCCTCTTCTGCCACTACCCGAGTCCTGTCTCCTCCTCTCCTCTTCTGCCACTACCCGAGTCCTGTCTCCTCCTCTTCTGCCACTACCCGAGTCCTGTCTCCTCCTCTCCTCTTCTGCCACTACCCGAGTCCTGTCTCCTCCTCTCCTCTTCTGCCTCTACCCGAGTCCTGTCTCCTCCTCTTCTCTTCTGCCACTACCTGAGTCTTGTCTCCTCCTCTCCTCTTCTGCCACTACCTGAGTCCTGTCTCCTCCTTTTCTCTTCTGCCACTACCTGAGTCTTGTCTCCTCCTCTCCTCTTCTGCCACTACCTGAGTCCTGTCTCCTCCTCTTCTCTTCTGCCACTACCTGAGTCTTGTCTCCTCCTCTCCTCTTCTGCCACTACCCGAGTCCTGTCTCCTCTCCTCTTCTGCCACTACCTGAGTCCTGTCTCCTTCTCTCCTCTTCTGCCACTACCCGAGTCCTGTCTCCTCTCTTCTCTTCTGCCACTACCTGAGTCCTGTCTCCTCCTCTCCTCTTCTGCCACTACCCGAGTCCTGTATCCTCCTCTCCTCTTCTGCCTCTCCCCGAGTCCTGTCTCCTCCTCCTCTCTTCTGCCACTACCTGAGTCTTGTCTCCTCCTCTCCTCTTCTGCCACTACCTGAGTCCTGTCTCCTCCTCTTCTCTTCTGCCACTACCTGAGTCTTGTCTCCTCCTCTCCTCTTCTGCCACTACCTGAGTCCTGTCTCCTCCTCTTCTCTTCTGCCACTACCCGAGTCCTGTCTCCTCCTCTTCTCTTCTGCCACTACCTGAGTCCTGTCTCCTCCTCTTCTCTTCTGCCACTACCTGAGTCTTGTCTCCTCCTCTCCTCTTCTGCCACTACCTGAGTCCTGTCTCCTCCTCTTCTCTTCTGCCACTACCTGAGTCTTGTCTCCTCCTCTCCTCTTCTGCCACTACCCGAGTCCTGTCTCCTCCTCTCCTGCCACTACCCGAATCCTGTCCCCTCCTCTTCTCTTCTGCCACTACGCGAGTCCTGTCTCCTCCTCTCCTCTTCTGCCACTACCCGAGTCCTGTCTCCTCCTCTCCTCTTCTGCCGCTACCCGAGTCTTGTCCCCTCTTTTTCTCTTCTGCCACTACCCAATGTTCACTTTCTACCTGCACAAGAAGCACAGCTGGTCAGGTTATGGACAGTCCATATAACTGTCAGTTATTGGCAGCACAGGTGAAATGTCCTAGGTTAGCTAGGTGAAGGGAACACATCTCTACCAGCACAGGTGTCATACCTATAGAGGTCACATGGCCACGTGCCCCCTCAGATTTGTCCTGTTGGTGTTTCTCTGTAATACTACTATCCACCTATCAATTTGATGAAGTTGTCTTTAGCTAACCTAGATAGGTTACCAATCTCCCAACCTGATAACTAGCTACCAAGAAGCCATTTCAGGATATCAATCAAGTTAGAGTAGCTAGCTTGTCTAACTTTCAAACTAGCTGGCATGCCTGCTGGCAAGGTTGGTAGACATTAGAAAAGCAAGTAATTACTAAATGTGCTGAATAAGACTCACATTCCTTTCAATCTTTTACCCAGATTTTAGCAGAGAAGCATATTTAGTTTCTTTAAAAAAATTAACACCAGTCAGAAGGATACAGACAGCTCAAGAGGTATGCTTAGATATGCAGAAAAATATATATTTTTTTACATAGAAATATGCATAATTATTATGGCTCTAGATTACAGGAAAAAGCTGTTTCAGGTGTTTTGAAAATGCAAAAATGTCCAACTTCCGAAAGGGGGGGCTACCCTCCTGACCAGCCCCCCAGGTATCCTCATGTACTTTGGGCTCCCTCTGATTTTTGGGAGGCATGACGTCCCTGAGCATAAGGTACACATGGACAGTTGATGGACAGTACATGCTAGTGTCAGCTGAGCTATTGGGGGGAGAGGTGAGGTGGGTTAACATGTCATAGGTGAAAGGTCATAGGAGAAGGCTACACACGAGCGTGGGTTCTGGGACGTTTCCTTCCCGCTGCCTGCTGAAGGGGTGCGACCACGTGCTTTGAGAAATTTGGGCGACTTGGTTCGCTGGTTTGCTGTGTTGTACAGTCCACTGGGGAGGAAAACAAGGAAACTTGATCAGAATTACCATCAGGACAGGCAGCTAGCTGTCAATAATTCACATATATAGTGAATAATCTGTTGGCAAAAACAAACTCTGAAGTATAGTCCTTAGTCATCACGCTGATACAAACGACAACATTCCTCTTCACCTAGCCATAACCACAATGACACAGATACGTCAGTAAATGGCAGGATGATGACGTCATAGTCTCAGAGGATACATCTAAATGCCAAGGCAACAGGTCACACCAATGGCTGCTGGTTAGTGACCCCAGGCCTCACACACATCCTGTCTGTCTGCATTCATTAGTTTCAGATAAGGCCCCTCTGACACACACACACACACGCACACACGTACACACACACACGTACACACACACACACACACACACACAGCCCCCTGAGAGGGAAAGAGGGAGCACATCGCAGCCTCAAGATAACACAAATCAATATGGAGATGAAATAATGTTGAAACCAGCTCATTGATATGCAAATAGCCTTGGATAATACTAAATTATCATCAGAAGACAGTGGCTATGTCTGAAATGGCAACCTATTCCCTATGTAGTGCACTACTTTTCATCAGGGCTCTGGTCAAAAGTACAGCACTATGTAGGGAGTAGGGTGAAATTCTGTACGAAGACCGGCTCTGCAAGTTCATCAAGATGAATATGAATGGGCAGTTCTGTTACATTTTTGTCATTTAGCAGAAGCTCTTATCCAGAGCGACTTCCAGTCGTATTTCTATATTCCTTAGTAGTGGTCGCCAGTGAGAATCAAACCCACAACCCTGGTGTTGGAAATGCCATGCGCTACCAACTGAGCCACACAGTCCCATCGCTAAATAGTTTGTGTGTACAGTGCCTTGCGAAAGTATTCAGCCCCCTTGAACTTTGCGACCTTTTGCCACATTTCAGGCTTCAAACATAAAGATATAAAACTGTATTTGTTTGTGAAGAATCAACAACAAGTGGGACACAATCATGAAGTGGAACGACATTTATTGGATATTTAAAACTTTTTTTAACAAATCAAAAACTGAAAAATTGGGCGTGCAAAATTATTCAGCCCCTTTACTTTCAGTGCAGCAAACTCTCTCCAGAAGTTCAGTGAGGATCTCTGAATGATCCAATGTTGACCTAAATGACTAATGATGATAAATACAATCCACCTGTGTGTAATCAAGTCTCCGTATAAATGCACCTGCACTGTGATAGTCTCAGAGGTCCGTTAAAAGCGCAGAGAGCATCATGAAGAACAAGGAACACACCAGGCAGGTCCGAGATACTGTTGTGAAGAAGTTTAAAGCCGGATTTGGATACAAAAAGACTTCCCAAGCTTTAAACATCCCAAGGAGCACTGTGCAAGCGATAATATTGAAATGGAAGGAGTATCAGACCACTGCAAATCTACCAAGAGCTGGCCGTCCCTCTAAACTTTCAGCTCATACAAGGAGAAGACTGATCAGAGATGCAGCCAAGGGGCCCATGATCACTCTGGATGAACTGCAGAGATCTACAGCTGAGGTGGGAGACTCTGTCCATAGGACAACAATCAGTCGTATATTGCACAAATCTGGCCTTTATGGAAGAGTGGCAAGAAGAAAGCCATTTCTTAAAGATATCCATAAAAAGTGTCGTTTCAAGTTTGCCACAAGCCACCTGGGAGACACACCAAACATGTGGAAGAAAGTGCTCTGGTCAGATGAAACCAAAATTGAACTTTTTGGCAACAATGCAAAACGTTATGTTTGGCGTAAAAGCAACACAGCTGAACACACCATCCCCACTGTCAAACATGGTGGTGGCAGCATCATGGTTTGGGCCTGCTTTTCTTCAGCAGGGACAGGGAAGATGGTTAAAATTGATGGGAAGATGGATGGAGCCAAATACAGGACCATTCTGGAAGAAAACCTGATGGAGTCTGCAAAAGACCTGAGACTGGGACGGAGATTTGTCTTCCAACAAAACAATGATCCAAAACATAAAGCAAAATCTACAATGGAATGGTTCAAAAATAAACATATCCAGGTGTTAGAATGGCCAAGTCAAAGTCCAGACCTGAATCCAATCGAGAATCTGTGGAAATAACTGAAAACTGCTGTTCACAAATGCTCTCCATCCAACCTCACTGAGCTCGAGCTGTTTTGCAAGGAGGAATGGGAAAAAATTTCAGTCTCTCGATGTGCAAAACTGATAAAGACATACCCCAAGCGACTTACAGCTGTAATCGCAGCAAAAGGTGGCGCTACAAAGTATTAACTTAAGGGGGCTGAATAATTTTGCACGCCCAATTTTTCAGTTTTTGATTTGTTAAAAAAGTTTGAAATATCCAATAAATGTCGTTCCACTTCATGATTGTGTCCCACTTGTTGTTGATTCTTCACAAAAAAAATACAGTTTTATATCTTTATGTTTGAAGCCTGAAAAGTGGCAAAAGGTCGCAAAGTTCAAGGGGGCCGAATACTTTCGCAAGGCACTGTATGCATTGATATGTAGGCTATGTGTGCCTTTTTCAATTTTTTTTATGTAGTTCTGTCCTTGAGCTGTTCTTGTCTATTGATGTTCTGTATGATGTCATTCTGTATTATATCATGTTTTGTGGGGACCCCAGAAAGAGTAGCTGCTTTGCAACAGCTAATGGGGATCCTAATAAAATACCAATACCAATATCTTTGCCTCTGTCTCCATGCTACTGTGCAAACACTATGAACTTAGCCTGGTCCCAGATCTGTTTGTAATGTGTTGCCAACTCCTATGGTCATTGTTTGGCATGACAGTATTAACAGATCTGGGACCACGCTACTGTGAACGAGGGAGACGTATAGACACAAACTGGCTGTCACTGTGCTCTCACACATACAGCTTCCAGCAGTGAATTTGATAAAGCCGCTGGGAGGGTTTTCTATGTTTAGCCTCCTACATTGATGAAATGTGTGCTTTGCTCTGTTCCTCAGTTGTTGTCGTGAGTAAGGTGAACAAGGACATCTACTTAACCCTAGCTGCCATCCCTCTCCTGCCTGTCTCACGTGTGTGTGTGCTGATGTTTAATCCACCAAATATGAATGATGGAACCAATGCAAACACATAGCAGGAATAACTATTGTAATGTGTACATGTCCGACATGACCAATACAATCCATCCTAGAGCAAAGACAGTACTGTACCATTGTGGGGCATTCTCATCCCATGGTGCACTGGGCTTCCCTCGCTGTTCCTCTGGATCACCATTCTCTGTCTTGGTTACTATGGAGCTAAAGGTCAATAAACAAATAAACAACAGGTAAACAAATACAACCATGACTGTATTTGGTCTGGGCTAAGCAGTTGTACGAAGAGCTGTCAAGGATACTATCTGATATTGGAAAAGCATTCTCTCAATCCATCTCAATTTATCCTTCTTTCCTTCTTTCCTTCTGTCTTTGTCCCCTTTCCATTTGTTTCAAACTGAACACCTCTCTAATTCGTACACGGTTTTCTACATTTTCCTCTCACATCACTTGCCCATGTCTGATACCTCTTCAAAGCTGACTGTGCTGTAATCTTAGTCGTTCCCTCTTTTTCTTCATTCTCCGTCTTTGTGTTGGACCGATTCACATTGTTCAGTCCTATAAGGAAAACATATGTTCTGTAAGGTTGAATGCTGAACCAACCTCCCTCTTTCTTTCCATTGTTTCAAATCCAATTTTATTTGTCACATGCGCCGAATACAACAGGTGTAGACTTTACCGTGAAATGCCTACTTAACCTTTATAACCAACAGTGCAGTTCAAGAAGAAGATCATATTTACCAAGTAGGCTAAAATAAAAAGTAGTAATAAAAAGTAACAATAGAATAACAATAACGAGGCTATATACAGGGGGCACCGGTACCGAGTCAGTGTGCAGGGGTACAGGCTAGTTGAGGTAATCTGTACATGTAGGTGGGGTGAAGTGACTATGAATAGGTAACAAACAAACAGCGAGTGTACAAAAGGGGGGGTCAATGTAAATTGTCCGGTGGCGATTTTATGAATTGTTCAGCAGTCTGATGGCTTGGGGGTAGAAGCTGTTGAGGAACCTTTTGGTCCTAGACTTGGCACACCGGTACCGCTTGCTGTGTGGAAGCAGAGAAAACAGTCTATAACTTGGGTGACTGGAGTCTCTGACAATTTTATTGGCTTTCCTCTGACACGCCTATTATATAGGTCCTGGATGGCAGGAAGCTTGGCCCTAGTGATGTTTTGGGCTGTTCACACAACCCTCTGTGGCGCCTTACAGTCAGACGCCGAGCAGTTGCCATGCCAGGCGGTGATGCAACCGGTGAGGATGCTCTCAATGGTGCAGCTGTAGAACGTTTTGAGGATCTGGGGAACCATGCCGAATCTTTTCAGTCTCCTGAAGGGGAAAATGTTTTGTTGTGCCCTCTTATCGACTGTCTTGGTATGTTTGGACCATGATAATTCGTTGGTGATGTGGACACCAAGGAACTTGAAACTCGACCCGCTCCACTACAGCCCCGTTAATGTTAATGGGGGCCTGTTCGGCCCACCTTTTCCTGTAGTCCACAATCAGCTCCTTAGTCTTGCTCACATTGAGGGAGAGGTTGTTGTCCTGGTACCACACTGCCAGTTCTCTGGCCTCCTCCCTATAGGCAGTCTCATCTCTGTTGGTAATCAGGCCTACCACTGTTGTGTCGTCAGCAAACTTAATGATGATGTTGGAGTCATGCCTGGCCATGCAGTCATGAGTGAACAGGGAGTACAGGAGGGAACTAAGTACACACCCCTGGATCAGCGTGGCAGACGTGTTGTTGCCTACTCTTACCACCTGGGGGTGGCCCGTCAGGAAGTCCAGGATCCAGTTGCAGAGGGAGGTGTTTAGTCCTAGAGTCCTTACCTTAGTGAGGAGCTTCGTGGGCACTATGGTGTTGAATGCTGAGCTGTAGTCAATGAACAGCATTCTCACATAGGTGTTCCTTTTGTCCAGATGAGAAAGGGCGGAGTGGAGTGAGATTGAGACTGCGTCATCTGTGGATCTGTTGGGGCGGTATGCGAATTGGAGTGGGTCTAGGGTGTCCGGGAGGATGCTGTTGATGTGAGCCATGACCAGCCTGTCAAAGCACTTCATGGCTACCAACGTGAGTGCCACGGGGTGGTAATCATTTAGGCAGGTTACCTTCGCTTCCTTGGGCACAGGGACTATGTTGGTCTGCTTGAAACATGAAGGTATTACAGACTTGGTCAGGGAAAGGTTGAAAATGTCAGAGTAGACACTTGACAGTTTGTCCGCACATGCTTTGAGTACACGCCCTTGCAATCCATCTGGCCCAGCGGCTTTGAATGTTGAACTATTTAAAGGTTTTGTTCACATCGGTTACCGAGAGTGTTATCACATAGTCATCCAGAACAGCTGGTACTCTCGTGCATGCTTCAGTGTTGCTTGCCTCGAAGCGAGCATAAAAGGCATTTAGCTCGCCTGGTAAGCTCGCGTCACTGGGCAGCTCGCGTCTGGGTTTCCCTTTGTAGTCTGTAGTAGTTTTCAAGCCCTGCCACATCCGACGAGCGTCATCGAAGCTCTTATTGAAGAAGCCTATGACTGAGGTGGTGTATTCCTCAATGCAATTGGATGAATCCCGGAACATATTCCAGTCTGTGCTAGCAAAACAATCCTGTAGTATAGCATCCGCGTCATCTGACCACTTCCATATTGAGCGAGTCCCTGGTACTTCCTGTTTTAGTTTTTGCTTGTAAGCAGGAATCAGGAGAATATAATTATGGTTGGATTTGCCAAATGGAGGGTGGGTGAGAGCTTTGTATGCATCTCTGTGTGTGGAGTAAAGGTGATCTAGGATTATTATCCCCCTGGTTGCACATGTGACATGCTGGTAAAAATTGGGTAAAAATGATTTAAGTTTGCCTGCATTAAAGTCCCCGGCCACTAGGAGCGCCACTTCTGGGTGAGCGTTTTCTTCTTTGCTTTTGGCCTTATAGAGTTGGTTGAGAGCGGTCTTAGTACCAGCTTTGTTTTGTGGTGGTAAATAAACGGCTATGAAAATACAGATGAGAACTCTCTTGGTAGATAGTGCGGTCTACATTTTATTATAAGGTACTCTACCTCAGGTGAGCAATACCTCGAGACGTCTTTAAAATTAGCGCACCAGCTGTTATTGACAAAAAGACACCCCCCCCCCCCCACCCCTCGTCTTACCAGAGGTAGCGTCTCTGTTCTTCAGTACATGGAAAATCCCGCTAGCTCTATGTTGTCCGTATCTTCGTTCAGCCACGTCTCGGTGAAACATAAGATGTTACAGGTTATCCGTTGGTAGGATAATCTTAATCGTAGGTCATCCATTTTATTGTCCAATGATTGCAGCTTAGTGAGAAGAATGGGAGGCAGTGGGAGTTTACTCGCTCGCCTCTGGATTTTCAGAAGGGTGCCTGATCTGGGGCCCCTTTTCCGGCGTCTTTTTTTCACGCGAAAGGCGTGGATCTGGGCCTGTTCCAGTGAAAGCTGGATATCCAGCTTTTTTACCAAATGTAAAAACTAGACGTTGAACAGGCGTCTGTGCCCAGTGGGTTCACTCAATCTGGTTTTAAAAATCTCCCTTCCTAACTGGTTTACAGTCCCTGAGACAAACCAGAAATGTTTCATTGGCCAAATATTCTCAGATTTTCATAAAACAGCACATTTGGTCTTGTTTCTGCATCAACAAATTTAGCGCGAGGCAAAATAGTAGCCTATAGGCGCGCTTCAATTAGCTTGTTCTGTACAGCAGGAGGCCACATTTTGCAGGCTACACTGTCCCGTGAATGTCCTGCAAAATCATCCCTTTGTCCCACATTTTTGTATTTTAAATGTGGTTACCCTAGGTAGAACCCTTTTGGTTTCAGGTAAAACCCTTTTGGGTTCCATGTAGAACCCTTTCCACAGATGGTTCTACATGGAATCTAGAACCCTTTCCACAGAGGGGTCTACATGGAATCCAAAAGGGTTACCTGGAACCAAAAAGGGTTCTTCTATGGGAAGAACCCTTTCGGAACCCTTTTTTTTTAAAGAGTGTACTGTCAGTGTGAACTGTCGAAGTGAATATAATATGATTAGCTAATTGAAGCCCTGTGTTGTTCCTGATGCGGGAACAGGAGGAGGAAGTTAATACTAAACTTACTGAGACTCAACTAAGGTGCTTTACACCTGGCAGTGTTGTCAATAGCAACCTGAGAGGTTCTACTGGGAAACGGTAGAGGTGAAAATATCTTTTTGGGTATGCCTTAGTGACATTGTATTTGTCAGGTGTTGTGTAGTGTGTCTGTGGAAGTTATGTAGGTCTTAGGTAGGTTTTAAGTATGTTGTATGTCCATCTGACCTGTGGTCTGTGATGATGGTCTCTTGGAGTAGGTCTTGCTGCGGGTCCTGACCACCTGCAGGTCTGGTCGAGGCAGACTGACAGACGGATCCCTGCCCATCTGCATAGCAGTCTTTCCACTGTAGGGAAAGAGAGACACATTCATGCACACACACACTGTTTAATCATCTATATTTTCAGGGTGTCCTGTCTGTCTAGAACAGGTACATTTCTAAGTATGCAACAGGTCAAACATGTATTATAATTGTGAGATACTGTAAGCAGAAAGAGACAGTAAAATTCCACTAGAAGGTTTTCAGGGGGCAGATGTTTCTGGTCTGTCAGGTTCTTATGAGATACAGAGATGATCTGCTCTTGACCTTTCACATAAACCTTTTGTCTCGCACACAGTGACAGTGATACACAGTGATAGTGATACACAGTGACAGTGATACACAGTGATAGTGATACACAGTGACAGTGATACACAGTGATAGTGATACACAGTGATAGTGATACACAGTGACAGTGATACACAGTGATAGTGATACACAGTGATAGTGATACACAGTGACAGTGATACACAGTGATAGTGATACACAGTGACAGTGATACACAGTGATAGTGATACACAGTGATAGTGATACACAGTGACAGTGATACACAGTGACAGTGATACACAGTGATAGTGATACACAGTGACAGTGATACACAGTGATAGTGATACACAGTGACAGCGATACACAGTGACAGTGATACACAGTGACAGTGATACACAGTGATAGTGATACACAGTGACAGTGATACACAGTGATAGTGACATGCATTGACAATTACATACATATGAAATACAGTACACGTAAATTGCTGTGCATCAGCGGGAAGCTAGTCTGATGCATCAACGAGGTGTTGAAGAGCAACATGAACATGGAAAACACAGCCACAGTTGTGACTGCAGTGACCCTACAAATAGCAGAGGTCACTAATGTATAAATAAATATTGCAGAAGAAAACTGCAACTATTCTTCTCAGAAGAGATACAGGAAGTAGACCACAGAATGAAGACAAAGGAGAGACGGATGTTGTGTGAACCCTGAACTATTCAGGTCTTCCTCTTCTCTGTGGTACACACACACACACAAACACATGCACACACACACACGGTGTGTTTGTCTCACACTTAACCCCCCTTTTAGCTCCTTTGTAAAACAGACTGCATCATTCACAAAGTTGTGGATTTCAGCATGAATACATGCTGGGAGACTTCCTCATGGATTGACCTTCTTTATCTCAGGACATGTGATAGTGTTAAGTTTCTACCTGAGGGGTTGACAGAGAAGGGGATAAGATAATAGGCATAATGAATAATGCTATACTATTTATATGTATTATGTATGGGGACTTCCATCTTACACACGATAGAAATGCATTATATTGTAAATATTCAACACAGTTTCTACAATATTGTTTCATACACATAACGACATTTAAAGCAAGAATCCTTAGTTGCTACATTTTTGGAGTTATAAATTAATTATATATACACATGGATTCTTTAAGAATATAACTTATAAATGCCTCATGAGCTTAGTTTAACTCGTGTACCCTATCAGTACCTTAAATATAAGCTTATTTTACTCCAATGTTTGTAAACAATGTAAATGTAAACAAACACTGTATAGCCTCAAAATGTATATCATGGATGGTTATTCTTTGCATCCATGGCTCTCTATATGAATTTGAGACGGGTTAAATTTCTCCAGGCCCATCCCTCAGCTTTTTACCAAAGTAGAGGAGGGCTGATAGTTTTGTTTTTGTTTCAATTAAGGATGCTAGCTTTGAAGTGGATATAGAATGGAGGTTTGCTCACCTGTACCGATGCTTAGATCCCAGGGAACCAAATTTGGATAGTTTTCTTGTCAGTGTGTTGCCATCATTTTCTGGCATTCTAAGAAAAAGCAACAACCATGGAGAAAAGGCCTAGATGAAGCATGTGAAAATACTATACTTCTACTAAAGTCTCCTGGAATATTGTGGGGAAGTTTCTACAGTACATTATTACACAAGTAGTAAATGCATTATTTTTCCCTTCATGAATTTCCAAAGCGACTAACCCATGTTAAGGAGGATTAAACGCTTAGGCTGAAATTAAAATATTGCATCTTTCAAAAAGGTAACCGGCAATGCGTGTTTGAATGCTGAATCCACTTTGTAGTTTTTATTCTTTTAGAGAAGAGAGAAGAGAACTGAATTGCTGCCCTATTTCACTTTCTCTCCTAGCTACAGACCAGCATGTCTCTTGTTCTGATCTCTGCTTTAATGACAGAATTACTGCTGGTACACCACTAGAAGCTTCATTCAAATTCTAAGCTCTGAGTCTGAGAGAGTGCGAGACTGGCGTGTGTGTCGGTGAATAGAGAGAGAGTTATTATTTATTTCACTTTTAATTTAACTGAGAGAGAGAGACAGAGAGAGCAAATGTAAGTGTGTGAGTGTGAATGATAGAGCAAGAGACAAATAATTAATATTTGTAATTTTATTTAACTAGGCAAGTCAGTTAATTAAGAACAAATTGTTATTTACAATGACGGTCTACCCCGGACGACGCTGGGCCAATTGTGCGCCGCCCTATGGGAATCCCAAACACGGCCGGATGTGATACAGCCTGGATTCAAACCATGGACTGTAGTGATGGCTCTTGCACTGAGATGCAGTGCCTTAGACCGCTGCGCCACTCGGGAGCGAGAGAAAAAGAGAAAGAGAGAGAGATAGATATAGAGATAGAGTGTGAGTGTGTGTACTGATGGTACTAGCAGTACATTAGTCCATTACTGTACAGAAGTGAAGTAGAAGCTCTGGCTGTTGCTCATTATTAAAAGCCTCTAGCAGTCCCTCACCCAGCCATGTTTTATTAACACAACCAACACCACTAACACCACTACAGCGTTGAGCTAAGGCCTCTCTCAAAACCAACACCACTACTGCTAGGGCCTATCCCACAGGGCTCAGACACTGCAGAGAACTCAAATCACTGTTGAAAAACACCCGGATGGAAAGATAGATGGGCGAAAGGTAGTGTAGGTAAATGGATGTAGTTAGTACACACAACGAGGCTAAAACTGCCTCTTCTCGTTCTTTCTCCCGTTGTCTATAAGGACTTGTATAGTAGATCCACTCACCCTATATTTCTTAATTCCAGTATTTACTCTTAGATTTGTGTGTTGTTGTGAATTGTTAGATATTACTGCACTGTTGGAGCTAGGAACACAAGCATTTCGCTACACCCGCAATAACATCTGATAAATATGTGTATGTGACCAATAACATCTGATAAATATGTGTATGTGACCAATAACATTTGATTAGATTAAAGCTGCAGCATATTCCTGCCTATTTCATCCAATGGAATATGCCCTCTTCACCCACCTCCATTCCATAGTCTCGTCACAGCATAAGTCTCTCCCATTCTCTCACCCAAACCACCGCCACACCCCACCCTTCCACCCCTCTCCCTCCCAGAGGCCTATAAGCCTGGGGTAGGTATAACCTGTCACGCCCCCTCCTTTCTGCCTGCCTGCCAGCTCCAGGTCTGTCTGTGGTCCAGGGACTGTCCTCACTAAAGGGCTCACACGCTGATTAAACAGTGTAAATCCAGCGACCCACGCGTCGCGCTGCCGCCCAGGCTCTTTAGACTGCTCTCATTAGGCCACACACGGATGTACGCACAAATCAAATCAAGCTTTATTTCTACAGCACATTTCAGACATGAAATGCAACACAATGTAATTCACAGGAAAAAAAACGAATAAAAACAGAAATATTTACTACATCCCTTTTAAAAATGTCCAATGTCTCTGCCTTCCTCAGGCCTTCTGGCAGGCTATTCCAGAGACATGGGGCATAGTAACTAAAGGCTGTCTCTCCATGCCTCCTGGTCCTAGGCTTTGGGATAGTTAAAAGGCCTGTGCCAGAGGACCTGAGGGACCTACTGGCTACATAACCTAAAAGCATGTCTGACATGTATTGGGGTGCACAATCGTGGATTGATTTAAAAACAAATAGATTAAATGTATTCTAAAACTCATAGGAAGTCAGTGCAGAGACCTTAAAACGGGTGTAATGTGTGCTCTCCGTACTGGTCTTGGCAGTACCCGTGCTGCAGCATTCTGTAGGTTTTACAGTTGACCAATAGCTTTCTATTGACAGGAGAGCATTACAGTAGTTATGACTGCTTGTAACAAAAGCATGGATGATTCTCTCTGTATCAGCCTGAGAGAGAAACAGCAGCACCATGGCAATGTTCCTCAGGTGGTAAAAAGCTAGTTTTGTCACCTTCCTAATGTATGATTTGAAATTGTGTTCAGAATGGAAAATAACACCAAGGTTTTTTACCTGACGTTTGACCTTTATTACCTGTGAATGAAAATGTATGTCTAGATTCTCTCTCTGGGCATTAGCTCCAACAATACGTCTTCATTTTAGCTGGAAGAAGTTGTGAGCCTTCCAATTAATTAAATCACTAATACAGTTGAACCTTGTCGAACGCCACATGTGAAATGTTTTTCTCTGAGTAATGTTCAACAAGGGTGACAAAAAAACTTGAGAAGGCAGGTAGAAGGCTTAAGTTGTGATATCACTTTCCTGAGCATGTCTGCGTCAGCCAGGGAACATAATGCCTTTGCGTGGTAGGCTAGGTCACATATCATCATACTTCTCATCAAGTCAGACAGACAGACAGACAGACAGACAGACAGACAGACAGACAGACAGACAGACAGACAGACAGACAGACAGACAGACAGACAGACAGGCAGAGCAGGGCAGAGCAGAGCAGAGCAGAGCAGAGATCGCACTGCACTGTGCTGCCAGACAGGGGCCTTGTTCATTTTGATCAAGGACTGAGGGACACTGGGGGATTTGACTTGTAACGAATTGAGCTTTTCTGGGATAGGTATGTTAAGAGGTATGTGATAGTGTTACTTCCTGTTGGGATGACAGAGTAGGGGATGACAAAGGAGGGGATGACAGAGGAGGGGATGACAGAGGAGAGGATGACAGAGGAGAGGATGACAGAGGAGGGGATTGACAGAGGAGGGGATTGACAGAGGAGGGGATGACAGAGGAGGGGATTGACAGATGAGGGGATGACAGAGGAGAGGATGACAGAGGAGGGGATTGACAGAGGAGGGGATTGACAGAGGAGGGGATTGACAGAGGAGAGGATGACAGAGGAGAGGATGACAGAGGAGGGGATGACAGAGGAGAGGATGACAGAGGAGGGGATTGACAGAGGAGGGGATTGACAGAGGAGGGGATTGACAGAGGAGGGGATTGACAGAGGAGAGGATGACAGAGGGGATGACCGAGTAAAGGATGACACAGGAGAGGGTTGACGGGGGGGTTTACATAGGGGGGTTGGCAGAGGAGGGGATGACACAGAGGGGGGGGGGGTGACAGAGAAGGGCTTTGGTAGGAATAGTGTGGGTGATGGTGTTGAAGATAGGAGGGAGGATCATTTTTCACTGAACGTAAGATAGTTTGGGTTCTTACCTGTGGAAGGTAGTAGAGATTCTAACTGAGAAGTTATAATAGTGTTGGTATAGTAGTATTTGCCTATGACAGTGTGTGTGTGTGGGTGTGTGTGCGTCAGTATGACGTTTTTTACCTGAAGAAAGTGTGGTGTTCTATGCAGCACTTCCACAGATGTTTACAGGCTGTCTTATTGGGTGCCTTGAAGAAGAACGACGTCTCTGTGCACTGTAAATAAACAACAACAATCTCTTATACCAAAAACAAACAAACAAATAATGCAAATCACATTCAGCAGCTAAATCTATAAGATACAGTGGCAAGAAAAAGTATGTGAACCCTTTGGAAATACCTGAATTTCTGCATAAATTGGTCATAAAATCTGATCTGTTCTTCATCTAGGTCACAACAATAGACAAACACAGTCTGCTTAAACTAATAACACACAAACAACAATACGTTTTCATGTCTTTACTGAACACACCGTGTAAACATTCACAGTGCAGGGTGGGAAAAGTATGTGAACCCTTGGTTTTAATAACTGGTTGACCCGCCTTTGGCAGCATTAACCTCAACCAAACGTTTTCTCTATTTGTGGATCAGACCTGCACAACGGTCAGAAGGAATTTTGGACCATTCCTCTTTACAAAACTGTTTCAGTTCAGCAATATTATTGGGATGTCTGGAGTGAACTGCTTTCTTTCGATCATGCCACAGCATCTCAATCGGGTTGAGGTCAGGACTCTGACTGGTCCACTCCAGAAGGCATATTTTCTTCTGTTGAAGCCATCCTGCTGTTGATTTACTTCTGTGTTTTGGGTCGTTGTCCTGATGCATCTCGCAACTTCTGTTGAGCCTCAATTGGCGGACAGAAAGCCTTACACTCTTCTGCAAAATGTCCTGATAAACTTGGGAATTCATTTTTCCATCGATGATATCAAGCTGTCCAGGCCCTGAGGCAGCAAAGCAGCCGCAAACCATGATGCTCCCTCCACCTTACTTTACAGTTGGGATGAGGTTTTGATGTTGGTGTGCTGTGCCTTTTTTTCTCCACACATTGTGTTGTGGGTTCCTCCAAACAACTCAACTGTAGATTCATCTGTCCACAGAATATTTTGCCAGTAGAGCTGTGGAACATCCAGGTGTACTTTTGCAAACTTCAGATGTGCAGCAATGGGTTTTTTTTGGACAGCTGTGGTTTATTCTGTGACGTCCTCCCATGAACACCATTCTTTGTTTAGTGTTTTACGTATTGTAGACTCGTCAACAGAGATGTTAGCATGTTCCAGAGATTTCTGTAAGTCTTTAGCTGACAACCTAGGATTCTTCTTAACCTCATTGAGCATTCTGCGCTGTGCACCTGCAGTCAACTCCAATTAGCATTTGGAGAAGTCATTAGCCTAGGTGTTCACATACTTTTTCCAACCTATACTGTGAATGTTTAAATGATGTATACACAATATACACAAGAAAAATACAATCATTTGTGTGTTATTAGTTTAAGCACACTATGTGTGTCTATTGTTGTGACTTAGATGAAGATCAGATCAAATTTGATGAACAATTTATGCAGAAATCCAGGTAATTCCAAAGGGTTCACATACTTTATCTTGCCACTGTATATTAAAGCAATAAGGCCGAGGGGGTGTGATATATGGCCAATATACCACGGCTAAGGGCTGTTCTTATGCACAACGCAACACGGAGTGTCTGGATACAGCCCTTAGCCGTGGTATATTGGTCATATATCACAAACCCCAGAGGTATACATTTCATTTATTTATTTATTTATAGGGGACAATGCACATTAATCAACATCAACATTACAATAACGCAATATCCATGTAAATGTGCCGGGGTTAGCCAAAAGCTCATTTGCAGCCGTTGTGCCAGGGCAGCTAAGGACAATTACACAGTCACAATACACATACTCACTAAAACAATACAAAATACAAATACATTACATCCAATAATAAATCATTCTAACAACAACACCACCATCATCAACTGTCGTCTTACATATGAGGAACCACAGACAACTCATGTGTACAGAATTGGATAGATTTGAGCCATGTTTCAATTGAAATTTAAAAGTACAATAATCAGTGCAGTTTCTCAAGTCCATGGGCATTGAATTCCAGTATATTGTAGCTCTAACAGAGAAGGCCAATAGACCGATTTTACTGAGTCGAAAAGGGACGCAATCCCCACACCTCCTCGGGCCTTATTGCTTAAATATACTGTCTGATAGACACACGACTGGAATGCTGTTTCAGCCAATCAGCATCCAGAACCCAAACTACACAGTTTATAATTCTAACATATACCATAACAAAGGACGTTTGCTTCATCATTTATTGTGAAAACAACCGGCTACATAATTAGGTGGTGTTCGGTGGTGGTGGATAGGCCACTGCATCTCCCTCCTGACAAATGTACCATTACATGTACAGCAAATGAACAGGTAGTGTGTAATATTTCACCCATATGGGATGTCTGTGTTCGGTCATTAGGATAATAGATATCAGACTTTAGAGAGAGGACGGCTCACACTCTAACCTCTACAGCTAGTCTCAAAGAGGAGGTAGCTACTGTTGATCCTTGGTTCTTTATTTTATTTCAATTAAGCTCTGGTCTTCTGAGCTGCTCGGATAGTGTATTGTCAATAATGGGCTTCTCATGGGTCTCTGGCTGCTTGACTGCCTCGGGTTAATGAGACTCTCAGGTTGCTAGCTGGAGCACGCACGCACGCACACACATGCAGGCACGCACGCACATGCAGGCACGCACGCACATGCACGCACGCACGCACATGCACGCATGCACACACATGCAGGCACGCACACACATGCACGCACACACATGCAGGCACGCACGCACATGCAGGCACGCACGCACACGCACGCACGCACACACACCAGTGAAAATGAATCGACTGAATAAACCAAATTCAATATTTCATTCAGCAAGACACACAGGTCTCAATGAGTCACACTATCTCAACGGAGAGAGGAGAAAAGTTGTTCTGCTTCAGTGATATCTGAAGGTGTGGGCCCAGATCACTTCCAAAATGATCAAGAAATCCTCCCCAAAAGCTTAAGTTTGAAAATTCCCAGAAAACCCAAAGGTTCATCATTAAGCTGGATATGTTTTGAGGAAGTGAAGTTCGTGTGAAGTGTCTCCCTTCCCATTTGCACCTGTGAAGTGAACATCGGTGAAAATGGGAGAGAGCTTTCAAGGCTGCAACCATGTCCCGTAGTTCTGCTCTTTCATGTTTCTTTCATTTCTCTCATTAAACATTAGGCGGATGTCAAAATCTTTCAAGATCAAACACACGATTGACCTTCCAAGGTTTCACATGGGAGTACTGCAACTACTCCTTGGAACATTCAGTCAGTTTTATTTTATGCCTTATATTGAAGTCTACTATGGGGGGAAATTATAATGAGGTTTTCTACAACTGTGATATCCAAACAAATTGATTCTGATTCAGTCACACCAAGTTTGCTAGTGTGAATTATAGTGTGAATCAAACTATTGAGTTTATGAAACATGCTAAAATAAACAGAATAATCACAAACAAAGAAAGCCAAGGTTGAAAATTCAGTCCATAAATTCACACAACATTCCTTATGCAGATAATACTGAAAGTTAATAACTGACAACTTACATCTTTTCCAACGACTTGAAGCTCAAACTGTGTTTCCTTAAAATGCACTTTTGTTATCCTTGGCCTAAAATGATCAAAAATTAACAAACAGATAATGAGATGTTTATTAACAGGTATGATAGCTTAGTCACAGTTGATTTTCTCATAAATACTGCAGCAAGTTATCTAACTAATATGAAGGGCTCTATTTTTGGCTGGTATTAGTTTGCAATTTCGTCATGTAAAAACTGGCGCACAGGCATTTTTCCAGCCGTAACGCCAAGTTCGGCAATTTACCTGTCTTATATCAGCTTGTTTGCACTCAGATGGGCGCTACAAAGGGTAGTGCGTATGGCCCAGTACATCACTGGGGCCAAGCTTCTTGCTATCCAGGATCTCTATACCAGGCCGTGTCAGAGGAAGGCCCTAAAAATTGTCAAAGACTCCAGCCACCCTAGTCATAGACTGTTCTCTCCGCTCCTGCAGCGGTACCGGAGCGCCAAGTCCAGGTCCAAAAGGCTTCTTAACAGCTTCTACCCCCGAGCCATAAGCCTGCTGAACAGTTAATCACATGGCTACCCAAACTATTAGCATTGACCTCGTTTTCTATGCTGCTGCTACTCACTGTTTATAATCTATGCATAGTCACTTTACCTCTATCTACATGTACATATTACCTCAATTACCTCGACTAACCTGTACCCCCACACCGGTACTCCATGTATATAGCCTTGTTATTGTTATTTTATTGTGTAACTTTTTTTTAACTTCAGTTTATTTAGTAAATATTTTATATAGTCCCCTTTTTTAAAATTTTCGCCTTATATTACATACCCAAATCTAACTGCCTGTAGCTCAGGACCTGAAGCAAGGATATGCATATTCTTGGTACCATTTGAAAGGAAACATTTTGAGGTTTGTGGAAATGTGAATTGAATGTAGGGGAATATAACACAATAGATCTGTTAGAAGAAAATACAAAGAAAAAAACAACTTTTTTTTTCTTCTTCTACCACCATCTTTGAAATGCAACAGAAAGGTCCCACATCTAGCCATCACTCTGGTTGTAATTCCGATGGTGTCCACAAGACGGCAGCAGTGTATGTGCAAAGTTTCAGATGGATAAGTATGAGCACTCAACATGACATTTAGTGTAAAGTCACCCAGGTACATTTGGGAAAATCATGAAGGAGACATTAACATTCACATTACATTTTCTGCAAGAATAATGTCAAATCTGTATACTTGGACTTTGATTGAGCTTTTCCAGTATTGTTTGCCATATTGTAAGTTCAACATTTGCAAAACAACCAGTTTTCATAACTTCATAACTCTCCATATTCTTATCATTTTTGCCCAAAAGGAAAGGGCTTGCTGTCACACAAGGTTAGCAGCTACAGTTGGCGACAGATACGGGGTTTCCGGACACTCCCGTAAAGCCCAGCTCATTGGCTATTTAGCGATTGCATTTCACAGCTTTGTTTGACCCTGATTTGTGCTTATTTGACAAAGTTACAGTCGATCAAGTGAAGATCGCCCGCGTCATCGGCGTGCCATGAAGGCGTCGCTCTCTGACCAAATTTGGTATCCTATAGGATATACTACACCCCTAATGATGTCGTGAAGTCTGGTTACATTCTTGGAACTCTGAGGAATAAATATTAACGTGACTGGTTGAAACAACGTTTAGGGTTATATTTTCACAGATTCCTTTCATTGCAAATTGAACGAGTGGAAATACAAAATCGATCGTGCTATATGGACCTTTTTAGGATATGAAAAATAATTTTATCTAACAAAACAACACTTCTTGTTATCTCTGGGACCCTTTGGAAGATAAATCAGAGCAAGATTTGAGAATGTAAGTACACATTTCACCTGCAAAGGTGAATTTATCAAACATATCGCAGTGAAAAAAAGTGTTTTGTTGTTAGGAGCGCTCCTCAAACAATAGCATGGCATTTTTTCCACAGTAATAGCTGCTGTAAATTGGACAGTGCAGTTATATTAACAAGAATTTAAGCTTTCAGCTGATATAAGACACTTATATGCACCGACATTTGTTGTTTTTCTAAAATCTTCGATCGTGACACAAGGCACTGCATGATTTACAACTGTCCCGTTGACGGGACGCCTATCCCTAATTAAGGGGTAGTAACTTGTTGGTTAAGAGCTCGTAAGTAAGCATTTCATTGTAAGGTCTACACTTGTTGTATTCAGCATTTCCCTGTAAAGTCTACACCTGTTGTATTCAGCATTTCACTGTAAAGTCTACACCTGTTGTATTCAGCATTTCACTGTAAAGTCTACACCTGTTGTATTCAGCATTTCACTGTAAAGTCTACACTTGTTGTATTCAGCATTTCACTGTAAAGTCTACACCTGTTGTATTCAGCATTTCACTGTAAAGTCTACACCTGTTGTATTCAGCATTTCACTGTAAAGTCTACACCTGTTGTATTCGGCACATGTGAAAAATAAAACTTGATATGGGTGGAAATATTTGAGGTGTGTCCTTAAAAAGATGAAAGTTTTTATTTTGTTTTATTTGATTAAAAACCAAGTATAGCCTCCACTCCTCTCAATTAAGTTTTTTCTGCTCAATGCAATCGCGAAGTAGTTAAGACTGGCCCCTGAGACCACTTGTAAATAAATCTTAATCACCAAAGATGTATTAAAATATAATGTTTGAGAATTTAAAACAGTGACATTCCCTTTTTATCTATGCATTGTAGGCAGGCCCACATTATTTTAGCCATGCAGGTCCCGTTTTGGGCATGCGTAAAAACCCCTCCATGATGTAGGCTACATGTCCATCCTGAAACGAGAGATGAGAACCTCTGAATACCAGGGACAGGTCACCCAGCCATCCCAGACAGCACCGGTGAACCTCATATTTTGAAGTTATCTGTAACCTGTAAAAATGGCTTGTTTTCAGTTTCATTTGTTCAAAACCCAAGCACTCCTTTAGGCCTGCTATAACAAAGGCTGGTTCAACAGCAATGCCTTTTTTTTTATCCTGGCGATTTCATGATATCATTACATTTCACATTTATTTATTGTTGTTTAAAAAAAACTGATTGGTTGTTTTTCGTTACATTTTATTACAACCAAAGTTATTAGAATGATTTACCTTTCCTTGTTTAATGGTGGCAACGTCCGTGGCGAGCTTGCAATGCAGATGCTGGAGGTGGGTAAATGTGATCTGATCTGTAAGATGGTTCCACATATATTCATATTTGGGAGCAGTATAACGGTGAGTGGACGTTCTCCCTTTCTCTTTATATTGGATCTTTGTCCAGCTACTGTGAAGCGTCTGGATGTGAGGAAAACCCTCTATAGTCTGTGTTGTTTTAAAATGATATGCCCACGGGGAGAAATGATGGTGTCTGTAAGTGTATTTAGATGTAGTCTATTTAAAACAAGTTGTCGCTTCATTTAAAATTTGAATGAAATTATTTGCTCTCTTTTTAGGCCTTATCAATCATTTATTGAATCTTGTTTATTGACAATGTTTGGCATGTCGATGCTCAGCCATAATACAATTTACAGTAGACCTAGCACCTATATCAGTGTGAATGCTATTGAAGCCATGCAATTACTTAGATTGGTTTCAAGTTAACGTATTTAGCAAAGATAGTCTACATTGTGTAATTTTGTTTCTGTAAGCCATTTAACAAAGTATAAAGGACAAACATTGGAAATTGAGTTGATTCCAAGGCAATACATAAAAGACTGTAAATACACAACTTAAAGCAACCAATTATTTAGCCATGGAGTACATTCTGATTGGCCAGTGAGGGGCCAAGCCTCGACACACCCACAACTTGTTAATTCATCAAAACCCAGCCCTTTCGCACCAACGCCAGCAAGTCTGTTGATAATTGTGATAGTGGAAATAGCACAAATATTTCTGACACACCCCTGAACCTATGGCACTAACGCTACTGCGTTAGGTTTGTTAAAATAGAGTCAGAAGTGGGAGTTATAGGTCAAACTATCATATTCCTTATTTACTCCTACAATGTACATACAAATCATCCAAAAACAATACCTACCAGAAATACTTCCCAACCTGTGTTTTGTTCTTGTAAACAACAACTCCAATAGGTGTTAACCCCAGGAAGTATTCAGATTGATTCTCACCCTGAAACACACCACAATAATAGGTATTATTCCAAGCACAATTTACATACTATGTCCCAACCAGAAATAACACACAGTAAAGATATTAAGGTATGTGTCAAAGGATAAGAAAAGAGGAACATCGTCATCTCTCCAGACACAAAGAGACTAGGACAATAAGAAAGAACATTATCAAGGCAACGTGCTCGTGTTAAACCACAGAATACAGCTCTAACAAGCATCTCATTGACTCTGTACCGGTACCCCCCTGTATATAGTCTCGCTATTGTTATTTTAATGTTTTGTTACTTTTATTTCTTATTCTTATCTGTATTTTTTAAAACTGCATTGTTGGTTAGGGGCCTGTAAGTAAGCATTTCACTGTAAAGTCCACCTACACCTGTTGTATTCGGGCGCATGTGACTACTTACAAACACAGGGTGAAGATCGACTCCGTACATATCCAGGGTTTTGGCGATTCCTAAATAACTGAGTTCAGCCTTGGAGGGAATCTGGCCCCTGAAACACAGAGAGTTTATCTTGTTGGTGAAGCATCAGGAAAGACTTTCAAGCCCATATACAAACACATAGAAGGAAATCTTATCTAGTGTGTACGTATCTACAAGTATACATAGTGTGACATTATCGAGTACACATCTGCAATTACTGTATACATGGTGTAACATGAGCAAGTATACACCTACGATTATACATACATACCATAGTGTAACATTATTAAGTATACATCTTACTGTATGTAACAGTATAAGTTTAGGCCGTCCCCTCGCCCATACCCGGGCGCGAACCAGGGACTCTCTGCACACATCAACAACAGTCACCCACGAAGCATCGTTACCCATCGCTCCACAAAAGCCGCAGAGAAAGGGGAACCACTACTTCAAGGTCTCAGAGCAAGTGAGGTCACCGATTGAAACGCTATTTAGCGCGCACCGCTAACTAAGCTAGCCGTTTCACATCGGTTACACTCACCCCCCTTTTGACCATCCTCCTTTTTCCGCAGCAACCAGTGATCCGGGTCAACAGCATCAATGTAACAGTATAACTTTAGACCGTCCCCTCGCCCATACCCGGGCGCGAACCAGGGACCCTCTGCACACATCAACAACTGACACCCACGAAGCATCGTTACCCATCGCTCCACAAAAGCTGCGGCCCTTGCAGAGCAAGGGGAACTACTACTTCAAGGTCTCAGAGCAAGTGACGTCACCGATTGAAACGCTATGTAGCGCGCACCGCTAACTAAGCTAGCCGTTTCACATCGGTTACATGTATACAGTTGAAGTCGAATGTTTCCATACACCTTAGCCAAATACAATTAAACTCTGTTTTTCACAATTCCTGACATTTAATCATAGTAAAACGTCCCTGTCTTAGGTCAGTTAGGATCACCACTTTATTTTAAGAACGTGAAATGTCAAAGAGAACGATTTATTTCATCACATTCCCAGTGGGTCAGAAGTTTACATACACTCAATTAGTATTTGGTAGCATTGCCTTTAAATTGTTTAACTTGGGTCAAACATTTCGGGTAGCCTTCTACAAGCTTCCCACAATAAGTTGGGTGAATTTTGGCCCATTCCTCCTGACAGAGCTGGTGTAACTGAGTCAGGTTTGTAGGCCTCCTTGCTCACACACACTTTTCAGTTCTGCCCACAAATCTTCTATAGGATTGAGGTCAAAGTTTGGTGATGGCCACTCCAAAACCTTGACTTTGTTGTCCTTAAGCCATTTTGCCACAACTTTGGAAGTATACTTGGGGTCATTGTCCATTTGGAAGACCCATTTGCGACCAAGCTTTAACTTCCTGACTGATGACTTGAGATGTTGCTTCAATATATCCACATAATTTTCCTACCTCGTGATGCCATCTATTTTGTGAAGTGCACCAGTCCCTCCTGCAACAAAGCACCCCCACAACATGATGCTGCCACCCCCGTGCTTCACGGTTGGGATGCTGTTCTTCAGCTTGCAAGTCCCCCCCCCCCCGTTTTCCTCCAAACATAACGATGGTCATTATGGCCAAACAGTTCTATTTTTGTTTCATCAGACCAGAGGACATTTCTCAAAAAAGTATGATCTTTGTCCCCATGTGCAGTTGCAAACCGTAGTCTGGCTTTTTTATGGTGGTTTTGGAGCAGTGGCTTCTTCCTTGCTGAGCGGCCTTTCAGGTTATGTCGATATAGGACTTGTTTAACTGTGGATATAGATACTTTTGTACCTGTTTCCTCCAGCATCTTCACAAGGTCCTTTGCTGTTGTTCTGGGATTGATTTGCACTTTTTGCACCAAAGTATGTTCATCTCTAGGAGACAGAACGCGTCTCCTTCCTGAGCGGTATGCAGGCTGCGTGGTCCCATGGTGTTTATACTTGCGTACTTGTGACGTAGAGGTCCGTCACTGGCCGCGGGCAGCATTTGGTTCTTTAACGCGCACACGTTCATCACTCCTCCCTGCGCCATTATACCATAGGTTAACAGTGTGGGTCGACACACAATTTAACTTCTGTCTTGGTATATGCATTTCACACTTGTCAATGTTCATATTTGAGAGATACGGTAGTTATTATACTTATCAACGTTGTGGATGGGCGCATTGTTTGTTTGTTCTGTTCCTCTCTCTCCATCTCTGTAGCTTCCGGGTATGCTGGAAAAGGACCCGAGCTAAGGGAATTGGGTTGGCTTTATAGTGCCTGTCCCAAATGGCTCATTAATGCATATGGGCATATTGAAAGATATTGTCAGTAGTGATGTAATGTTGTAAATGTTATGTTGTGATATTGTTTAAAACCGTGTTGCAATGTATATCCTTTAGTATGTTTAGTTCATGGAAAATGTAGGTTTGTATTGTTAATTGATTAATTAATTAGGGTTAATTGTTCTGAGGGGAGGGGTTAGCCCTATAAAAGGAGCCTCTCTCCAGTCTCTAAGGGGCATTTTTTTGGATTGAGCTGTGGATGGGGCAGCATTGTTTTTAAGCTGTCCCATAAGGTAGACGTTGATGGCAGTACTGTTGTTTTTTGTTTCGGAATCACTTGTAAATAAACACCTTTGCACAGAAGAACTTTTGCGGCTCCGCCATCTTTCTATTTTGATAGAGGTTAGGTTATCCAGTTTAGCCTTCTGGCCTACTCTACGTGACATATGGTGGCAGTGGTGGGATGGCGTACCGCAAATCAGTGAATTCCAACAAGAGAGGTAAAGGAATGCGTACAGGATTGCGTTCTCAGCAACAGCATCAACTGTCAGAAAAGGTACCTGAAGTTGAACCGGGGTGGAATACCATGGAATCGTCTGGTGAAGAAGAGGTCAAGTATGAGAAACTAGGAGCCCGACCGCGGGGCCAAAGACAACCAGAACTGGGTGAGCTACTGACTGAAGGAGCAGTTGGGGGACCAGAACCACACCCAACCATGGTAACCCTTTTTCAGCAACTTTTCACCTGCCTTGAGAGGAGGGACGAAGACCTCAAGCAGGAGTTACGTGGCCTACGCCAATCTATCCTCACAGCTCCCCACCAGGCGGAACTCGACAGTGAGAGCCCAAGATTGGGTCTTCCAACACCAGGACGACAAAGGCTCGATGCAGCAGGGACTTCAACTCCACAGCACACCACAGTAATGAGGCCAGCACCAGGAGACCAGTCCAGCAGTGTTAACGTCCATCTTCCAGCATTCCTGAGGAAGGAGCCAAAGATGCCCTCATACCAGCAGGGGGAGGACATTGAAAACTACCTGCTGAGGTTTGAGCGCATGGCTAAGACGTGGCAGTGGCCTGAGGTAGAGTGGGCCTGCAGGCTTGTCCCATTGCTCACGGGCAAGGCCTTAGAGGCTTACACAGCAATGGATGAGGGGCTGGCCAATGTCTACAAGGGCTTGAAGGAAGCGCTGCTGGTGAAGTTTGACATATCACCGGAAACCTACCGTCAACGCTTCAGAGCTGCATCAACGCCATCGGGTGAGTCACCGACAGAGACGTACCACCGCCTCAAGGGTCTCTACCGACACTGGGTTCGACCGGGGGAGAAGACACAGGACGAAATCGGGGAGGTCATCATCCTAAGCGGCCAAGCTTGCACTGCAGTATCTTAATGCACGTAAAGGGGGCCCACCACAACCTGCAGCACCCGCTCCAAGGAGTCTCAGAGACACAAGGGACATCAGAAACGCCAGAGATGGTGGAGGTAACTCTGGGGGTTATGTGTCTGGGAGGGAGGTAAGGGATCATGCAGTTCGCTCTGATGGGAGGGGTCTGACCTGTTTTTACTGCCGGCAGCAGGGGCACAAAGCTTCAATGTGTCCGCTACGTAAATCCAAGCTCTCAGGTTACTGTTATGTACCCAGAGAGGGGGATGGTGTTCAGAATAGACAGACTCGGGAAGGGTCATGCTTGGTACCTGTAAAAGTGAATGGTAAAAGTCTTACTGCAATGATTGACACCGGCAGTTCCCTGTCATTGATCAGAAAAGGTAATGTACCTGTTAATGACATTGATTATGGTCATCAGACACTGATCCAATGTGTCCATGGTGACCAGTCACAGCAGCCCACAGCTGAGCTCACAGTTGAGATTCAGGGTCAGAAATACCTCCTCAAAGTTGGGGTAATGGAGAAGCTACCTTTTGAGATGATTTTGGGGAGGGATGTGCCTGTACTCTCTGATCTGTTGGGAAGTGTGGGGGGTCAGCTATATGAGCAGTCAGTTTGCCAGTCTGATGTTCAGATGGCATGTTCAGTTGTCACTCGTGCCCAGGCCAAAGCTGGTTTACAACCTCTGCCTGACTTGTGTGATAGTCTGTGCGAGGGGGGAACCAAAGGGCCCAGAAAGTCACGCCGCCAGCGGCGTCTTGAGAAGTATGTGGGAACCCCTGTACCTGTAGCTGATGTGTCTGGGTTAGAGGTGCAATGGGATGTTCCACAAAATTTTGCTACACTGCAGAAGTCTGACGCAACCTTGAAATGTTTGTTTGACAAGGCCTTAGCTGGGGACAATCAATCTTCATGTGGGGGGATTTACACAGTAGACAACCACATACTCTACCTTGGGTCAGAGGCAGATAGCAGGAAGTTGGTGGTGCCATCTACCTGTAGACCACTTGTTCTCAACCTTGCACATACAGTTCCATGGGCAGGCCATCTAGGGCAACATAAGACCTATCTTAGGCTAGGCTCCCGTTTCTTTTGGCCCTCCATGTATACTGATGTACAGAAATACTGCAAATCATGCCCCACGTGCCAGAAAACCAGTGCTGTCCGTAGGTCTGAACGGGCTCCTCTATGTTCACTGCCAGTTATCTCTACCCCATTCAAGAGAATTGCAATGGACATTGTTGGACCCTTGGAGAAGAGTAATGCAGGTTACAAGTATATATTGGTGATCTGTGACTATGCCACCCGGTTCCCAGAAGCCTTCCCACTCCGTTCCATAACCACTCCAAAAATAATCAGTGCTCTTGTTCAGCTCTTCTCTCGTGTAGGAATCCCAGATGAAATCCTGACGGACCAAGGGACAAACTTCACCTCGCGACTGATGGTTCAACTCCACCGACAGCTGGGCATTAAAGGCTTGAGGACTACTCCCTACCATCACCAAACGGATGGGCTCGTAGGTCACTGAGAGATTCAATCAAACGCTCAAGAACATGCTGAGGAAGTTTGTGGCTGACACTGGGAAAGACTGGGATAAGTGGTTACCCTTTCTGCTTTTTGCTTACATGGAGGTGCCTCAGGCATCGACAGGTTTCTCGCCATTCGAACTCCTCTATGGATGGCCAGTGCAAGGACCACTGGACCTGCTGAAGAAGTGCTGGGAAGGTTCCCCAGTAGCTACCTCAGGACAGGGGATTGTCCAGTATGTCCTCCAGATGCGAGACAGGTTGGAACGGTACCGAGAGGAAGCTAGAGCAAACCTTCAGCAAGCCCAGAAGGCCCAGAAGAGAGGCTATGACCAGCACGCTCGCCACAGAGAGTTTGAGCCAGGACAGAAAGTCCTGCTCCTCCTTCCCTCGTCTACCAGCAAGCTCCTTGCACAATGGCAAGGACCGTACCTAATCGGGAGGAAGATGGGCCCAGTGACCTACGAGGTGCTGCACCCGGACAAGGGTAAGAAGAAGCAAACCTACCATGTGAACCTTCTCAAGGCCTGGGAGGAGAAAGAGGAACTCTCCAAAGGAAAGTCCTTTCTGGTCCGCAGAGTAGAAGAGGATGAGTCGGATGGGGTCACAGAGGCATGGAAAGAACGAGCAGAAGTCATACTGGCTCACCTGGAAGAAGACAAGCAAGATGAGCTGAAGCAGCTGTTTGGCAAGTATCCGGCCCTCTTCAGTCAGAGACCAGGAAGAACCAAAGTCCTGGAACACGTCATTCGTTTGAAACCTGGCCAGAACCCTGTCCGCCAGCATCCTTACCGTGTGCCTGAGAGGCTGGTGGTAGCCCTCAAGGAAGAGGTCCACACCATGATAGAGATGGATGTTGTCGAGCCATCTTCAAGTGAATGGAGCAGCCCTATTGTCATTGTCCCAAAGAAGGATGGCTCTTTGCGCGTCTGCATGGACTTCCGTAAGGTGAATGCCATCTCCCAGTTTGATGCCTATCCCATGCCCCGCATTGACGACTTACTGGAGAGAATAGGTAGAGCTCATTACATCACCACATTGGATCTCTGCAAAGGGTACTGGCAGGTGCCCCTGGATGAACAATCCAAGGCCTACACTGCATTCCGGACGCCAATGGGCCTGTTCCAGTTCAAGGTCATGCCGTTTGGCCTTCATGGGGCCCCTGCGACTTTCCAGAGGCTGATGGACAAGGTCCTCCAGGACTGTGACGATTACTGTGCTGCTTACTTGGACGACGTGGTGATCTACAGCCACTCCTGGGAGGAGCCCATACAGCATCTTAGCAGCGTCCTGGGGAAGATCCATGAAGCAGGCCTCACGCTTAACCTCCTGAAGTGTGAGTGGGCGAAACAGGAGACAAAGTACCTGGGGTACCAGCTGGGTAAGGGTGAAGTTCGGCCTCAGGTGGAGAAAGTGGAGTCCATCAGGAATAGCCCTCAACCCAGAACCAAGACACAGGTGAAGTCCTTCCTAGGTCTGGCAGGGTGGTACTGGAGATTCATTCCACAGTTTTTGACCATCGCTGTCCCTCTGACCAACCTCACTTCGAAGGTGGCCAGCAACCGTGTGAAGTGGACTGAGGAGTGTGAGGAAGCCTTCATGACACTGAAAAAGGACTGTGCTCATTCCCTGTTCTCCAGACCCCTGATTTTAAGAAGAGATTTCTCGTGCAGGTGGACGCTTCGGCTGTAGGAATTGGAGCTGTACTGGCCCAAGGGGAGCCAAGAGAAGAGCTTCCTGTGCTGTACCTGAGTTGGAAGCTGTTGCCCAGGGAAACCAGGTATTCTACAATCGAAAAGGAGTGCCTGGCTATAAAGTGGGCCCTAGATAGCCTCCGTTACTACCTTCTTGGGAGGGAATTTGACCTGCACACGGACCACAGAGCACTGACCTGGATCCAGACCATGAAGGACCGGAATTCTCGTGTGACCAGGTAGTATCTGGAGCTCCAGCCCTTCAGGTTCTGTGTCTGTCACAAGGCAGGAAAAGATAACGTTACTGCGGACTACCTATCAAGGCTCCCGAACATGGTCGCTTCAGGAGAGGAGGAAGGTAATGTGACGTAGAGGTCCGTCACTGGCCGCGGGCAGCATTTGGATCTTTAACGCGCACACGTTCATCACTCCTCCCTGCGCCATTATACCATAGGTTAACAGTGTGGGTCGACACACAATTTAACTTCTGTCTTGGTATATGCATTTCACACTTGTCAATGTTCATATTTGAGAGATACGGTAGTTATTATACTTATCAATGTTGTGGATGGGCGCATTGTTTGTTTGTTCTGTTCCTCTCTCTCCATCTCTGTAGCTTCCGGGTATGCTGGAAAAGGACCCGAGCTAAGGGAATTGGGTTGGCTTTATAGTGCCTGTCCCAAATGGCTCATTAATGCATATGGGCATATTGAAAGATATTGTCAGTAGTGATGTAATGTTGTAAATGTTATGTTGTGATATTGTTTAAAACCGTGTTGCAATGTATATCCTTTAGTATGTTTAGTTCATGGAAAATGTAGGTTTGTATTGTTAATTGATTAATTAATTAGGGTTAATTGTTCTGAGGGGAGGGGTTAGCCCTATAAAAGGAGCCTCTCTCCAGTCTCTAAGGGGCATTTTTTGGATTGAGCTGTGGATGGGGCAGCATTGTTTTTAAGCTGTCCCATAAGGTAGACGTTGATGGCAGTACTGTTGTTTTTTGTTCCGGAATCACTTGTAAATAAACACCTTTGCACAGAAGAACTTTTGCGGCTCCGCCATCTTTCTATTTTGATAGAGGTTAGGTTATCCAGTTTAGCCTTCTGGCCTACTCTACGTGACAGTACTATTGTTTGTACAGATGAACTAGGTACCTTCAGGTGTTTGGAAATTGCTCCCAAGGATGAACCAGACTTGTCGAGGTCTACAATTACTTTTCTGAGGTCTTGGCTGATTTCTTTTGATTTTCCCATGATGTCAAGCAAAGAGGCACTGAGTTTGAAGGAAGGCCTTGAAATACATCCACAGGTACACCTCCAATTGACTCAAATAATGTCAATTAGCCTATCAGAAGCTCCTGAAGCCGTGACATTTTTTTGAATTTTCCAAGCTGTTTAAAGGCACAGTCAACTTAGTGTATGTAAACTTCTGACCCACTGGAATTGTGATACAGTGAATTATAATTGAAATAATCTGTCTGTAAACAATTGTTGGAAAAATTACTTGTGTCATGCACAAAGTAGATGTCCTAACTGACATGCCAAAACTATAGTTTGTTAACAAGACATTTGTGGAGGTGTTGAAAAATGAGTTTTAATGACTCCAACCTCAGTCTATGTAAACTTTCGACTTCAACTGTACGTGGTGTAACATGAGCTAGTATACACCTACAACTATACATGCCGTAGTGTAACATTATATTGTACAGACTATTTAGAACATCTAGATATCTTTATCTATTCTAAAGAGTTTATAAACATCTAAAGCTAAGGGTTTATAAACATCTAAAGCTAAGGGTTTATAAACATCTAAAGCTAAGGGTTTATAAACATCTAAAGCTAAGGGTTTATAAACATCTAAAGCTAAGGGTTTAGAAACATCTAAAGCTAAGGGTTTAGAAACATCTAAAGCTAAGGGTTTAGAAACATCTAAAGCTAAGGGTTTAGAAACATCTAAAGCTAAGGGTTTAGAAACATCTAAAGCTAAGGGTTTAGAAACATCTAAAGCTAAGGGTTTAGAAACATCTAAAGCTAAGGGTTTATAAACATCTAAAGCTAAGGGTTTATAAACATCTAAAGCTAAGGGTTTAGAAACATATAAAGCTAAGAGTTTAGAAACAGCTGAAGCTAAGGGTTTAGAAACATCTAAAGCTAAGGGTTTAGAAACATCTAAAGCTAAGAGTTTAGAAACAGCTGAAGCTAAGGGTTTATAAACATCTAAAGCTAAAGGTTTAGAAACATATAAAGCTAAGAGTTTAGAAACAGCTGAAGCTCAGGGTTTAGAAACATCTAAAGCTAAGAGTTTAGAAACATCTGAAGCTAAGGGTTTATAAACATCTGAAGCGAAGGGTTTATAAACATCTAAAGCTAAGGGTTTATAAACATCTAAAGCTAAGGGTTTATAAACATCTAAAGCTAAGGGTTTATAAACATCTAAAGCTAAGGGTTTAGAAACATCTAAAGCTAAGGGTTTAGAAACATCTAAAGCTAAGGGTTTAGAAACATCTAAAGCTAAGGGTTTATAAACATCTGAAGCTAAGGGTTTATAAACATCTAAAGCTAAGGGTTTATAAACATCTAAAGCTAAGGGTTTATAAACATCTAAAGCTAAGGGTTTATAAACATCTAAAGCTAAGGGTTTATAAACATCTAAAGCTAAAGGTTTAGAAACATATAAAGCTAAGAGTTTAGAAACAGCTGAAGCTCAGGGTTTAGAAACATATAAAGCTAAGAGTTTAGAAACAGCTGAAGCTAAAGGTTTAGAAACAGCCATGTAACAAATCACTAAGTGACTGTTGGGGGAATACAGTGCAACAAGAGAACACCCCAAATACATGGAAAGTTGATATTTATTGTGTCATACTTCACCCCTGATGACAGTATTACAGCAGTGATGGAGAGTTGTTTAACTGTCATGAATCCCCCAGTCTAATAAACAGTAAATCTAACATGATGATCTACCTGGTCAACAACAGAGGTAATTATAGGTAGTGAGATTATAGCTAGAGTGATTTAGAGTACTGTATGCAGTCTGAACAGATACAAGACAATGGATACACTCTGAAGTGGTAACACTGAGATAAATATTCTACATATAATAATAATAATAATAATAATAATAATACAAATAATAATAAGGAACTACAATACAAGTCATCGTACATCGCATGCAGTCTAGGAGACCACAGGTATGGAACAACTCCCTGTGCTTTGCTGAGTACATACAATATGTTTATCGAGAGTGAACCGTGTACCAACTGCCAACTGAGTCTACAATATGGTGAAAATATCTATGAATGTGGATAAAGGGTGAACAGTAAAGGGTACTGTAATCTCTGGACTATAAGCAGTGTGTCTGCAGTGTAAACTCTGGCTTTGGTAAGCTTCATATACTGTGCCAACATCTCCCTCCTAATGTTAGAGGTTGGATGAGTCCCCTTCCCTCCCTCCTCCTCCTCCTCCTCTCCCCTCCCTCCTCCTCCTCCTCCTCCTCTCCCTCCTCCTCCTCCTCCCCTCCCCTCCTCTTCCCCTCCCCTCCCTCCTCCTCCTCCTCCCCTCCCTCCTCCTCCTCCTCCTCTCCCCTCTCCCCTCTCGAGCCGTATCATTGATCTCCTGATCACACACATTAGTAACACAGAGACTCAGACTCATTCAGCCTGCTCAAGTGTGACCCCTAGATCTCCTCACACCTCTCCTTCCCCTCCTCGTCTTCCACTCTTCCTCCTCCATCCATACCCTGAAGACACAATCTCATCCTTTGCTCCCACTTCTTTCCCGAGTACATTTTAGATTCTGTTCACATGTTCTTTATAAGCGGCTGGGCTGAGATGATTGTCTCCTACATGCAGTTAAGTGGTGAGTGGCTTGGAACGGGGAGTTATTAACGGACACTTCGGGGTGGGCAGGTTGAGGCAGGAGCTCCATGGAGCTGTGACACAATGGGTGGGGAAAGGGACAAGGACACTCATCCCTCCATCTAGCCTCATGTCTGCCTGCCTGGCTGTGTGTGTGTGTGTGTGTCGTTAGTGTGTTTGGTTGGCCCCACGTCTGCCTGCCTGGCTGTGTGTGTCGTTAGTGTGTTTGGTTGGCCCCACGTCTGCCGGCCTGGCTGTGTGTGTGTGTCGTTAGTGTGTTTGGTTGGCCCCATGTCTGCCTGCCTGGCTGTGTGTGTGTGTGTGTCGTTAGTGTGTTTGGTTGGTCTCATGTCTGCCTGCCTGGCTGTGTGTGTCGTTAGTGTGTTTGGTTGGCCCCACGTCTGCCGGCCTGGCTGTGTGTGTGTGTGTGTGTGTGTGTCGTTAGTGTGTTTGGTTGGCCTCATGTCTTCCCGCTGCTGCCTGTCGGAATGAGGCCACCTGGACAGACGAGGCAGGAATAGGAAGTGGAAGGGAGTCAGAGAGCAACAGATATGTGACAAGGGGTGTGGTGCTGGGTGCTCACTCTACATAGCAGATCACAGCGAGGTTGACATCCACAGGCTCTTGAGAAAACGACATCTGTCTCATTGTATCTACAGTATCTCTCCCTCCCCCTTCCCTCCCTCCCTACCAGTCCTTCTATCTCTCTTTTCCTCCCTCTGCCTCTCCTCTTTTCATATTGAAGTGTCGCTCTCTCCTTAATTTTGGTCAGGTATTCTGTCACTGTGTAGTCTGAAATCGCATTCTAGTTTGCTCAGTTTTTTTGTTAATCCTTCAAGTTATTCTCTTTTTGTTTCTCATGATTTGGTTGGGTCTAATTGCATTGCTGTCGTGGGGCTCTGTTGGATCTGTTTGTGTTTGTGAACAGAGCCCCAGGACCAGCTTGCTTAGGGGACTATTCTCCAGGAATCACTTCCTTTTAGGTGGTTGTAGAAATGAATGGCTCTTTTCTGGATTTTGATAATTAGCGCGGTTCAGCCTAATTTTGCTCTGCATGCAATATTTGGTGATTTACGTTATAAACGGAGGATATTTTTTGCAGAATTCTGCATAGGCTGAAACCTGCTAATTATCAAAATCCAGAAAGGAGCCATTCATTTCTACAACCATGCAGAATTCTCCCTCTGTCGCTCCCCGTCTGTCTTCCTCTCTCTTCCTTCTCTCCTCTCTCTCTTTTCCACTCTTCCTCTCTCTTTTCCCCTCTTCCTCTCCTCTGTCCCATACCAGAGAGAGAGAGAGAGAGA
This sequence comes from Oncorhynchus mykiss, assembly GCF_057628025.1. Lineage (NCBI taxonomy): Eukaryota > Metazoa > Chordata > Actinopteri > Salmoniformes > Salmonidae > Oncorhynchus > Oncorhynchus mykiss. The sequence continues at coordinate 15,825,938 of NC_143033.1, read as the reverse complement.
GAGAGAGAGAGAGAGAGAGAGAGAGAGAGAGAGAGAGAGAGAGAGAGAGAGAGAGAGAGAGAGAGAGAGAGAGAGAGAGAGAGAGAGAGAGAGAGAGAGAGACCAGAGGGAATAGCGCAAAATCAAATAATGATCACTGTCTCTTGGTCAGCAACATTACTGGGATGCATAGTCATAGACTAAGACCTTTCAGGACTTAAGGGGTTGACTCTGTAAGAACAACTGTAATGTATATGATATGTAATAATAGGACTGTCTCAGTCTGAGAAGAGAAACCCTATAGGTTTTATGATTTTAGAAAATAATTTTTACTCCTTTTTCTCCCCAATTTTGAGGTATCCAATTGGTAGTTACAGTCTTGTCCCATCGCTGCAACACCTGTACGGACTGGGGAAAGGCGAATGTAAAGAGCCAAACGTCCTCCGAAACACGACCACGCCAAGCCGCACTGCTTCTTGACACACTGCTTATTTAATCCGGAAGACAGACACACCAATGTGTTGGAGGAAACCGTACAGCTGGCAACCGAAGACAGCATGCATGTGCCCGGCTCGCCACAAGGAGTCGCTGTAGCGCGATGGGACAAGGACATCCCGGCAGGCCAAACCCTCCTCTAACCAGGACGACGTGGGCCAAATGTGCGCCGCCTCATGGGTCTCCCAGTCGCGGCCGGCTGTGACACAGCCTGGGATCGAACCCATGTCTGTAGTGATGCCTCTAGCACTGCGATGCATCCCTATATACCATATATACCACATCAGTGCTGTTGGTGATCCTTCCGACCATACAGCTGTTTTGGTCATCCCTCTATCCCTACAGCTCTGTAGGTCATCCCTATACCCCGACAGCTCTGTCGGTCATCCCTATACCCCTACAGCTATGTCGGTCATCTCTCTACCCCTAAAGCTCTGTTGGTGAATCTATACCCCTACAGCTCTGTCGGTCATCCCTCTACCCCTACAGCTCTGATGGTAAATCTATACCCCTACAGCTCTGTCCGTCATCCCTCTACCGCTAAAGCTCTGTTGGTCATCCCTATACACCTACAGCTCTGTTGGTCAATCTATACCCCTACAGCTCTGTCGGCCATCCTTATACCCCTACAGATCTGTTGGTCAATCTATACCCCTACAGCTCTGTCGGTCATCCCTCTACCTCTACAGATTTTTTGGTCAATCTATACCACTACAGCTCTGTTGCTCATCCCAATACCCCTACAGCTCTGTTGGTCAATCTATACCCCTACAGCTCTGTTGGTCATCCCTCTACCCCTACAGCTCTGTTGGTCATCCCTCTACCCCTGCAGCTCTGTTGGACAGCCCTATACCCCTACAGTTCTGTCACCATCCCTAAACCCCTACTGCTCTGAAGGTCATCCCTATACCCCAAAAGCCTTGTAGGTCATACCTATACCCCAAAAGCTCTGTTGGCTATCCCTCTACCCATACAGCTCTGTCGGTCATCCCTATACCCCTACAGCTCTGTTGGCTATCCCTCTACCCATACAGCTCTGTCGGTCATCCCTATACCCCTACAGCTCTGGTGGTCATCCCTATACCCCTACAGCTCTGTTGGTCATCCCTCAATCCCTACTGCTCTGAAGGTCATCCCTATACCCCAAAAGCAATGTAGGTCATACCTATACCCCTACAGCTCTGTCGGTCATCCCTATACCCCTACAGATCTGTCGGTCATCCCTATAACCCTACAACTCTGTTGGTCATTCCTATACCCCTACAGCTCTGTTGGTCATCCCTATATCCCTACAGCTCTGTTGGTCATCCCTATACCCCTACAGCTCTGTCGGTCATCTCTCTACCCCTACAGCTCTGTTGGTCAATCTATATCCCTACAGCTCTGTTGGTCATCCCTATATCCCTACAGCTTTGTCGGTCATCCCTATACCCCTACAGCTCTGTCGGTCATCCCTATACCCCTACAGCTCTGTCGGTCATTTCTCTACCCCTACAGCTCTGTTGGTCAATCTATACCCCTACAGCTCTGTCGGTCATCCATATACCCCTACAGCTCTGTTGGTAATCCCTATACCCCTACAGCTCTTTCGGTCAATCTATACCCATACAGCTCTGTTGGTCAATCTATACCCCTACAGCTCTGTCGGTCATCCATATACCCCTACAGTTCTGTTGGTCATCCCTTTACCCCTACAGCTATGTTGGTCATCCCTCAATCCCTACTGCTCTGAAGGTCATCCCTATACCCCAAAAGCCTTGTAGGTCATACCTATACCCCTACAGCTCTGTTGGCTATCCCTCTACCCATTCAGCTCTGTCGGTCATCCCTATACCCCTACAGCTCTGGTGGTCATCCCTATACCCCTACAGCTCTGTCGGTCATCCCTCTCCCCCTACAGCTCTGTTGGTCAATCTATACCCCTACAGCTTTCGGTCATCCCTATACCCCTACAGCTCTGTTGGTCATCCCTATACCCCTACAGCTCTATTGGTCATCCCTATATCCCTACAGCTCTGTTGGTCATCCCTATCCCCTACAGCTCTGTTGGTCATCCCTATCCCCTACAGCTCTGTCGGTCATTCCTATACCCCTACAGCTCTGTCGGTCATCCCTATACCCCTACAGCTCTGTCGGTCATTCCTATACCCCTACAGCTCTGTCGGTCATCCCTATACCCCTACAGCTCTTTCGGTCATCCCTATACCCCTACAGCAGGAGAGGAGTGAAACACACGACACATCCACATAGAAACATACTTCCTCCGAGCCACTTCAGCATGCCAGGTAGGTGAGTGAGACAGTGCTTGTCAGGACTGTAGGGCTCTTAGTTCCTATTTCAAAGAGTAGGGAACAGAGCCAGGAATTCTTATTATTACATAAAACATCCCACAGTTTAGAATTCCCAATGGTATTCCCGGGAACTGATATCCCATCCAGCCAAGGAACCATGGGATTACCACCGTAGTGGACCACTTTAAATTGAAATTCAACGATAGTGGAGAAATGGTCAGATGTCTCCCACCTCGTATCCCTTAGCAAATAAATCGTAAATACATCAAAGCGATTACAGTAGGCCTCTGTCAACAGTCTTGTTTTTTAGAGGATAAAATCTGAGAAAAAAACACCAGAGACTGACTAAGTAATTAATACACCACCGGAGACTAGCTAATTTATTAATACACCACCAGAGACTGACTAAGTTATTAATACACCACCAGAGACTGACTAAGTTATTAATACACGACCAGAGACTGACTAAGTTATTAATACACCACCAGAGACTGACTAAGTTATTAATACACCACCAGAGACTGACTAAGTTATTAATACACGACCAGAGACTGACTAAGTTATTAATACACCACCAGAGACTGACTAAGTTATTAATACACCACCAGAGACTGACTAAGTTATTAATACACCACCAGAGACTAAGTTATTAATACACTACCAGAGACTGACT